>NC_141022.1:21415000-21715000 GCF_052040795.2 Danio rerio
CAGAAGGATCTTTCCAATTTTTTTTTTACTAATGAAAACCCCACTGTGATGTGGAGTAGAACCCGTGGCCAAATACACAACACCAGAGTGATAGAAACACTGATGCCAAACTGGAAATCTGATTTATGGAATATATGCAAATTATATGTGACATACTAGTTGGATTTCACATATATAAAATAAATGTCATACATGCAAAAAAAAAAAAAAAAAAAAAAAACAATATTACAAATATGTACAAATGTTAAATATATTATCTATTATGCATATCTTCATTCATTCATTTTCTTTTCGGCTTAGTCTCTTAATAAATCTGGGTTTGCCACAGCGGAATGAACCACCAACTTATCCAGCATGTGTTTTACTCAGCAGAAGCCTTTCCAACCGCAATCCATCACTGGGAAACATTCATACACATTCATTCCCACGCGAACACGGGGTATATACACTTGTATATACTTTACCTACAACTCTATTACCTTTAATTTATATAGGTGTTCATATACGGCTGTATATGAACACACACAGTATGCAAAATCCAATTGTAATTAGCATAAGTTGCCTTATATCAAGAATATCCAAACTCAGTCTTGGAGGGCTGGTGCCCTGCAGATTTTACTCCAACCCAAATTAGACACACCTAAACCAGCTAATCAAGGTCTTATTAGATGTACTACAAATGTCCTGGGAGGTTGAAGCAAGTTGGAGCTACACTGCAGGACATCGGCCCACCAGGACCGAGTTTGGACCCCCCTGCCATATAGCATGACATATATCAGCTTTCTATTGGGGACGTGCAGTGAGAAACACTTTAAACTATTTTGTTTCTTTTTTTAATTTTTTTACTAACGTTGAGTTTAATGACGTCTGTACTATTTCCTCTACACTTATGTATAAACAATACTGAAAGTTGTATTATATAGTTACACATCAGTGAGTATGTAAAGATTGTTAATAATTGTTAATAATTGTTTATTATTATTATTATTGTTGTTAATATTATTATTATTATTGTTATTATTATTATTATTATTCTTTTCCTGTAGTATTTGCATTACAAAAGATTTATGTGAATTGATGATCCTGCAAATGCAAGGCTTCTCTAAAAAAAGAAGACTGTTTAGAGTTTTGTGTATACAGTTCTGAAAACTGACATCAGGGTTCTGAAATGTGTGGCAAAACAATCATAAAAACTGTAAAAATAATGGAAACACTTTATTTTGATGGTCCATTTTAGTTAGTAGACTGTTTTTAATAAGTAGACCGTACTTAAAAAACAAACATTTAATTGACTATAAGAAACTTTGTAAGTACTTGTCAACTTACACTAACCATAACCCCAACCTAATTGTCTACCTATAATCTAATGAGAATTAGTTGGCATGTAGATGTAACTTAAATTCAACAAACAGACCATCAAAATAAAGTGTGACCAAAATAGTTTATGGTGTGAAAATTTAAGTTACGCAAACTTGGATTTCATTTTTTATTTCTACAATATTACTGTTAATTTAGAGCATTTTTACCAGTATATACTGTATTTGTAAACAAAGGGAAAAAAAATCATGATTTACTCAAAACACTGCAGTATTTTATTATAAACAAAACACATGCAACAAAGTAAAATAAAATAATTTGTTGAGGGCTGAACTTAAAATCTCAGGCTGAGTAATTGTGTGATATTAAACCTGAAGTGTGCAAAATCTCACTGTGAACTGAATTAACTATCGTGACACACTCCACCCATATTTTCTGTCTTAAAATGGTCCCCAAACATGAATTAGAGAACAAAAAAAGCCTTACACCCTGTAAAACCTTTTATAAAAAATAATAACAAAACAGAGAAATCTCACAAAAATACATACCGATGTGTATCAATACTGTTCAGTGAGCAATACAACATTTATTGATGATAATCATGTCAATTTTGAGACAAAGTTGGTGGAAATTGTGGGGAGGGAGAACCCAAACAGAATAGTCTGGAATTCAATGCTTCATATGGTACATAATCGTGAAGTCTAATAATGCATTTATAGCAGGTGCGGTCAAGTCTATTTCACAAAATATATATACATTTTCACAATGGCAACCATCAGCAAACTAGAGTGCGTGTCGTTCAAATAACAGATGATGCATGTTTGATTTTCATTTTAGCATGATTACTTTCAAACTATCACAAAACGAAAGTGGCATCTTGATAAACAAAAGGAAACTCAAGAAATGAAGGACATTATTGAAGACACAGGCAGTGAAATATCCGTCACATACTTCTGTTTCTTATACACACATAAGCTACTTTCAGTTTGTACATTTTTGGTTTTAGAGAACAGCGATGGAACGTTCCCAAACGTTTCCCTCCCAAAATCCATCAAAGAGGCGGAGCTTCTTCCTTTTTTGGCAATTGTTTGGAAAGATGTTTTTGGTAGAACGAGTGTTTTAGCGAGAATAAATAAACAGGGGGCAGTGATGATATAACAAGCAATGTCATATTAACAATAAATATACATTAGAACACAGACGGGTGACTGGAATCACCTTTTAAAACTTGTTCAGAAGCAGGATTTCTGTGTTCGGGGATGCTTTACCTGCATTAACACAGCTAAGAGTGACCGTCGAAATGTTCAAATCGTATTAACTTAATGACTTCCCCCATTTAAATGGATTCTGATTCGATGTACTGCAAAACAAACTTCATTAGCTGGAGCCCTGACGGACAGGGATATATTTTCAACAAAAATTAGTTAACTATTGGATTTTTCAAGATAATTTTCTTCAATTAGGCAAAAGAGCTTCATCTGTCATGATTTCACAATGGAAACGGTGGCATTAATAATATAAGTAGGTCTAAGAAATTACTGGAGTAAACATGCCCGTGTGTTGCGTTTCTGAGGGCACGTTTGCACAACAACGATGTGCAGAAATAGTTTTGTGTACAGAAGACAATGCTGTCAAAACAATCCTATTCACACTGACCCCGGCAGGCACAGAACGTCAACATGACATCAGACTGACGTTCTACCCCAATGTCATAGGATGTTGCATTTTGTTTGGAAATGAAAATCGGGTTGACGTCAGAACCTGTGAAATAGATATTGCATTTTGGTTACTTTCCAACACAACCTAAAACCAAACATATATCAACGTTTAATGATGCTAAAGCTTGAGGTTGTGTGGACGTTACCACTAGGACGTATATAGACGTTGGATTTTGGTTGCCATACCTGTAGAATAAATGCCAGTATTTGACCAATATGACGTTGGATTTTGGCCACTTTCTAAGGCATCAATCAAATATCAACGTCATTTCACATCATTAATGGATGTCAAAATTGTCTTTTGATGCTGGCGACCTAAATCTAACCTAATATTAACGTCTTATGATGTTTTGTGTCTGCTGGGATCTGACTTTAAAAGTGTTGTGTTCTGTATGCCAGGCCAGCAGGTGGCATGATGTCAGATTGTAAAGAAAAACTACACATCTACACACACACAATCCTGTTGTCCACCCTGGTTGTACAAGCCTATCCCTATGGACTTAAAATGTAGTACATGTGACTTTTGTATTTTTACAAATTCATGTTTTTTTTTTTTTTTTTGTGGTGTATATGGAAATGATGCCAGTGGTCTTTGCAGTTTGGATACATTTACACATCATCTGTGAGTTAAAACAGGTGACAACATTGATTAACATGAATAAAAAAATAAATAAAAAAAAACTGCATTTAGTAGTTGGCTGAGAAAACTTTGTGAGGAAACACTATGAATCTGCACACATACAGTCCTGTAGTCCACTGTTGTTGATTGTTAGCTTCTGGCTCATGAGTGTATACTGAACACACAAGTGCATGACATCACTGTTGTACATAATCATATTTTTGTAGTTTTCGATAATGATAACAATGTCGTTTTTATGAGATGCTAAAAAAGGATTCTTCTGTATTTTTGTAAAATAAATAGTGAAAATTTAGCAAACAATTTCCAAAGTTATCGAAAATCTTTCCAAAAAAAAACAAAAAAAAAAACAGATTCCCTACAATCTGTGTAGCACTTTAAAGATTTCTAACCATTTCTGTTTGAGTAAGTTCACATAACAGAAAAATTAATACCTTCATCTTACCATTTTCAAAAACACATCCCGAAGTTACTTTTATCATAAATTTTTTTGTAGTTTACATGGAGCTAATAATGTTATTGTTTTCAAAGGTTTCAATTTAGATGTGTTCACATGATATTGATGTACAACAAAAGTTTGGTAACAATTAATTTTTTTTTTATTTCGATGGTCCATTTAAGCATTAGTAGATTGTACGCTTAATATCTGTTGACACTGCTGCTAAACCGACTTTAACTGACGTTAAGAAACTTTGCAAGTACATTTCAACTTACACTAACCCTAACCAGGGCCAGCACATCCATAGAGGCAGCAGAACAGAGAGGGCGGCATCCCCGACACTACCCTCACCTCTCGCGCCCTCAGTTATATCTCAGTTATATCTGCGTCTAGGGTGCCATTCGCGACACTACCCTCACCACCTGCGCCCTTACCATGTCTAGGGCGGCAGAATAGAGAGGGCGGCGTCCCCGACACTACCCCCACCTCTTGTGCCCTCAGTTATATCTCAGTTATATCTGCGTCTAGGGTGGCAGACCGTCCTTTGCCTAGAGCGGCAGTTCAGCTTGCTCCGGCCCAGACCCTAACCCCAACCTTAACCTCAACCTAACAGTCTACTTATAATCAAATAAGAATAGGTTGACATCTAGATGCAATGTAGCTTAAACTCAACAAACAGACCATCAAAATAAAGTTTTCTCTTTATGTTTTTGAAAAACTTTAAATACAGATGACGTTTTCAAAACTATCCCGTTCACATTGCAAAAACAGTAAAAACGACTATAGCTGCATCCCAAATGGCACACTATGCACTGATGCACTATGTACTTATGCATGTACACACTCAACAGCACAGAATATATTTATAGGGTTGTCCCAAATGGAACACTGATGTTTTTGTTTTTTACTAAGCGGAAATTTGACCCATTTCCCTGATGACGTTTGACTGTCAAATTAGTGAAATAAATGATCAAAGTACCAAATAATACCTGCTGTGAGTAGTACAGCATTCTTCATCAGCAGGCACTGTAATCACTCTCATAGGAGAATTTTGCTTTCACAATATAAAAATAAATAAAGTAATCCAACATGTGTGCCCGATAGCTCCGCCCCTTCCACTACATGAGCAAAACTGCAGTCATTGAGTGCGTGAAAACTTTATTTTACTTCATTTTACCGGTTGAATAAGTGCATCATCTGGGTAATTAAAGTGCACTTCTTAGTTTTAGAGTTTTCAGTGTGAACGCAGCACTACTGACACTATTTATTCTACAAAATGGAGTAGAATAGTGCATAAGTATGCGATTTGGGACGCAACTTATATTATGTTACCTTTTTTAGTTTACATAAAGCACAGGTGTCAAACTCGGTTCCTGGAGGGCCGCAGCTCTACACGATTTAGCTCCAACCCTAATTAAACACACCTGATCAAACTATTTGAGTCATTGAGGCTTATTTGAAACCTACAGGTTAGTGTGTTGGAGCAGGGTAAACTGTGCAGGGCTGCGTTTGACACCCCTGACATAAAGACAGAAAAAGCAATATTTTTAAAACCTGTGACTGTAAACAAAATGCAAAATAAGTAGAAAGAGGTGTCGTGTAAATGCCCCCTGCATTTCGGCTATATAAAACTGAGAAAAGCTCATTATGTTGGAACAGCGATGAGAATGATATTTCATATTCTTTTAAAGCATTTACACAAAAGGATTTTGCTCACCAGCAACACTCTGATGATATTAAATGTACATTATTGTTTCAAAAACTGTACACTCACAGTTGGTTTTCAAATTACAGGATAAACAACAATACCTCAGATTAGCATTTGCTAGAACATGGCATACCGATGCAGACTTTTGCTAATAATAATAAAAAAATAATGATAAAGAATAACACTTTTAAAAAGGGAACAAATTTCAAAAAATAAAGAGCATTAGTGCTTGTTTTGTTTATGATTTGGGGTACCGTTTGTATAAATCAAACTAATATCTCGCTCTTTATGTTAAATTCCTTCACTTGCTGGGGAAAGGGACTAAGGGAGCGTTTAAAAGCAATCTGAAGTGAAAGCGGGGAGGAAATGTCATTATGGGCCGTAATGACTTGATGCTTCCGCCATTTCCGGAATCAGTTATATTTTCATCGACTCGCAGACAGTGTCCTCAAAAACAAACAGAGTGAGGAAATGAGTCCAAATGAAATCTATGACAGAAGTTGTTTGGACTGCTCTCTATGATAAAAGTGAAGTTGTACCTTTATCTAATGGAGGAAATACATAATAATCAGCTTCCAAATGAGTGTTTTATACAAACATGTATAATAAAGGTTAGCTTTGTCTGGCACAAACTGTGAAATTCAGAAAATCAGAGCTTTCTGACAAATAAAATGAGGGAAACAACAAACAAAGAAACAAAAAAGTCAAGATATCACAATGAATGAATAAAAGAGACATTATTATTTGACTGTACCAATAAGGAGAGCTTCCTCTCAAGCACTATATCAAGTGGTATCTGTTATTAACATTTTTTTTTTTTAGAAAACAAAATTGTTCTTTTCCTTTTTTTTTTTTTTTTTTTTTGCTGAGAGGTAGAATGAAGCATTTAAATTGAAACACGACGACTGGTTGTTCCATCATTAACAATAGCCTCAATAAGACTGAAACAGTCACAGGTTAGTTAGTCGCCCTGTGCCACCTAAAATACACTGTGAAAACTGTACAAACACATCTTTTTTTGTTGTTGTTTTTTGTCTTTTTTTTTATTCATAATTGTTTTCTAAAATCTTGTAAAGTATTCCAAATGTTCCACGGTGGTACGGCATGATTGTGTGTGACCATGATGGAGAGTAATCCAGATCTGCGGATGTGTTGATGTGGAGTGGAGCAGTCTGAAGATGGTGAAGATGAATGAAGCGGATCAGTTGGAGGTGTCAGAATGGACGCTCCCGGGTCCTTCTGTGGGCGAGGTCACTGAGGACGGTGTCGGGGCATCCTGCCAGCCGCCGTTTGCCTTTTGTGAGAGAAAAAAAAAAAGTTTAGGAAATGTGCATTTTTTTTCAAAAAACAACACTTCAGGTGATTAGCTGCAAACTCTGTCATATAATCTAAATGTGCTGAACGATGTATCAAAACGATGTAAAAAAAATATCATTATTATATTTTACATTCCAGTCAATTTTGATAATTGGCAAAAAAAAAAAAAAAAACCCTTCAATTTAATTTAATTCATTAATTCATTTCAAGGCATTCAAAGATTCATATTTTTGTTTCTGAGTGAAGTCCAAATGTTCAAAATATACAAGCTTAAAAAAAATAAAAAAATTAATTTTCATTTTGTATAATCAAGTTGATAATTGCTGCCTGATTCTGGATAAACTGAAAAACACACTTTTTGCTGTTTTTAAAACAAAGATCACTATTCTCTTATTATTCTGAATGGATAACCAAACAGACTAATGTCCTTTACTAGAGGTTGTAATACAAGCATTAACTGTTGCATTTTCATAAATTCAATAAATTATCAGAATGAATTAATAAAATTGATTTGAATAAAATACTCTTTCTTATATAAAAATGTAGATTGTTCCATTAGCGGATAAGCTTTTTTAAATAAATCTCTTGAGCAAGTGTTGCCACCTACTGGTGGCATTTTTGCAAGTTAAACCTTCATTTTAAGTGTTAGAATATGTTTTTTTTACTGCTATCATAAACATCAGTAGCTGGGTTTCCATTACATGAGAAACGAGTGATGACGTATCAGATTAAAGTCCCTTAATTTGCCACCCCCAAAAATATTTTTATGCTAGCTTTTGGTGGCTTGGTGGTTTTGAAAGTGCATGTAGGTTAGTGTGAAAAGTGGAAGACGGAAATTTCTTTACCAAATAAACTATGATCAAAGACTATAGAATACACAAGACATGTCTCTCGTATACTTTAGAATGGGAAAAGTGTGACTGTCAATATGGCGAATGAAGCACCGCCTTTTTATTACAGAATCCAATCAGTGATTGCTATATGGAGAATAACGCAGTCATTGGTTATTCGTAATATGAAATGTAATCGTAAGCTTGGCAAGTCATTTTGGAGAATTTAATATTTCCCCATTCAAATAGAATGCCAGAGAGACATTTCAAAGATGGCCGCCAAGTGAAATGACTTGCCTTAAAGGAACTTTGCTATGATGTAGTAAACATAACTGTGACATTGCCTTGTTTACTGTTGGTTGCTAGGTTACCAATACTAAAGTCAGCCACTCTAAGAACTTGATGAAAATGCAACTTATTTACAATTCTATTTTTTCTCTTTTTTTTTCTTTTTTTTAAAAGATTTGCTTCACATTAAGATGTAAACCCAGCTAGTGTTACTATTCATACTTCTGTGATGTTGACCAATAGAAGAACAGAAGTTTTTGTGTTACTCTGTTTTCAAATATAGCTAAATAAATGACAGATCATGGTATTGGCACTACTAGGTATATAGGCAAAGAAGGCATAAGCTGTTGAACTGTTTTCTTTATTTTATTTTATTTATTTTAATTTTTTTATGCACAGGACAGCCAGTAATATACATTTACGTACAATATTTTTTGTTAACATTATTGTTGTCCAAGATAAACCATTAATTTTGGAGTTAAAATAGCAAAATCTGACACTTTGACCTTATAACAGACAAAATTATTCTTTAGTTTAAAGGTGGGGCGACATGACAAAAAACTCATATCACGATATAAGCCTCCACATATCCTAACAACGAGGGCTTGGCATTAACACCTGCCAACCCACCTTTTGCGGGTAGATTTTAGTGATGGCGGGTTCAACAGACACGCCCACTAGCCACTTTGGCTGGTTGAAAATAATTTTCCCAGATAATAATTCTTAAAAAAAGGTTAGACAATAAGGATGGTCCAATATGGATGCAAAGGCGATCTTAGAATTGAGGAGCAACAAAACTGACAAAAAATAATTGCGTTTGCCTAAAAAAAAAATTATTAAGCAGGTGAATACCGAATGAGGAAATAATCATTCGCGCTAACAGCTGAGGTGATGTAAACGACTGTTTAAAACGCGTGCCTGCTCCCGTTTCCTTGAGTGAAGCAACTATTGACTGGGCCTTGAAACACAACTGATGTGCTTGGTTCTCTTTCAAATAGACTAGACAAAAAAAAAAAAAGTGTTGAACATGCACCCACAGTCCTGCTGCTTGCAAGAGTTCCAGATTTTTCTTTTTGTAAGCAGCACCTATTGCTTTCGCTTTATTCTTTGAAGAGATTATTTATAACGTTATAAAGTCTAAAGTTAACCATGTGTGTGTGATCATCCTTCCATTATCAGTTAAGGTAAGTTATCCCAGATGCTGATAAGACAGGTGTAGTATAGTATATAGTATAATATATATATATATAAACATAGTTAGCTAGTAGCTACATTAAATATATATATATATATATATATATATATATATATATATATATATATATATATATATATATATATATATATATATATATATATATATATATATATATATATATATATATATGTATTACAATGTGTTACATACAAGATATTACAATATTAGATTTGTTTTTATTAACATTAAGCAAAAAAGAATGGAATGAATGAAAGCTGTTGGAGTATGAGTTGTTGGAAAGTAGGGTGTCATTTATAAGTTCGGTGTTAAAGCTTATGATACCACAACACCAATTAAATAATTTTAAACAACAAAATATTTAATTATTAAGGAAACATAAGGAAAGTTTTAAATTTGAAATTTCTAAGTTACATCCTATTTTGGATGTTGTTGCCATATGGCAACATTTCATAAAGTACCTTAAAAAATAAATGTTTCCATAATTTATATATATATATATATATATATATATATATATATATATATATATATATATATATATATATATATATATATATATATATATATATATATAATTTTTTTATATATATATTTATCACAATGTGTGTGGTAGAGGGTTAAAATCACATTTATTGCTTATTCAGTGCTTAGCATAATTGAGTACCCCATTTTGAAAATTAATATTTGTATACATTTATTGTTTTACATACAGACAATGTATTTTGGTGCATTTAAACAAAACAGTTTTATTAAACATATATATTTATTAAAAAATATTTTTGTCATCAAACATATTTAGAAATTGAAAGATAATACAATTAAAGTCAAGCAAAAGGTACATATTTTTTTAAATTACAACCTAGAAAACTTTAACTAATTTTTTTTTTTCAGATTTTTTGCTTTTCTTGATTTTTCCTCTTTAATAAATTAGTATTTAATATTATCACATGTACTGTTAGAGTACTAGTTTTTGGACAGTTATCATGAGATATTCTGTTAGATAAGCTCTAGATTTGGCTTCAGTACTGACTAATCTAATGTATATGCACAAATATAATATTGTATAATTTCCTATTAAAAACTTTGAATTTAAAAGATAGATTTGTGAGGGGTGTACTTATATATGCTGAGGACTGTATTTGAACATTATTATAAAGCTTTATATTCAAAGTAACTAAGGAAGGAGCGTGCACAGCAAACATTATATCGAACTTCTTTTATAAATTTAACACGGAAAATTCCATCAGGACAATTACAGTTATCGTTTTATCATCAAGCCCTAAATCTAAACGCCGAGCGACTATAGCGAATTCCCGCACTATAAACACGTTTCTGCAAGAAGTGAGTCACAAAGTGAGGCTGTCAAAAGGAATGACATTATGCTGCATATTACGAGTCATAGCGAGTCATTTCCAGAACATGATTTTCAAAAGACAGATGATGGAGGAATCAATTATTGCAAATTATCACATTGGCTAAAGGAATGAAAGTATAATGGGCACCTAAAATGGAGGCCATTTCATGTCCGGGAGACAGGTTGCCTAAAGAGCATTTGGGGCATTAATAGCAATTTCCATGCCATCAGAAAAAAAGACTAGAAATGGGCTTTGGCAGCCTCTTATTTTCCCAGCCTGTTATTTTAGATAGAGGCAGTCTGTAATCAAAAAAGAAAGAGCAGAGCGGGAGAGAGAAAAAAAAAAAAAACTTTTCAAATCTTCAGCTTTGGTGACACCCCATGTCTATTTCAAAGGCGTAATTACAGCGCATGGGCGAGAGGAAAAGCTCCCCCACATAAATGCTTTATGTCTCAGGCCGTCATTATCCACAGCCCAAAAAAAAGGGAGAATAACTTATCTGGGAGGAGAAGGAAAAACATCATGTTATTTAAGACAGTGAATTTGTTGGAAGATTGAGACACTTTCGCTGGCTACATTATCAGTGCGTTATGATGCAAATGTTCAGGCCACAGCTTTCTTCTTTATTCCTAACAGCTGGTTAGGCTTGAAAATTCCCTGGTTTAATTTTGATACAAACGTGAAATAAATTGTGTTAAGGTTTTAAAATCTGTACTAGAAATTTCAGCAAGAAATATGACACTGAATATGACATTTACTCTTCATTTTAATATGAATAAAATAAGATTTCATTAAATTATGCAATATTTACACAATACCTATGCAAATAAAGTGAAAAATCTTAAAAAAAGAAAATCAGATTAAATCTGTATCAATACAACAAATGTTGTATTTCTTATTTCTTCTTTACATTCAGAATTATTTTATTTATTTTTTTAAATAATTGTGATCATGATGTTTTTTGTTTCTTCATACTAGAATATGAACTTGAATATTTAGATCGTATTTAATTCATAAATGTTAATATGAAACATTATGCAATTAAAAGAATGTCTCAGATAAATTGTCCTTTCAGATTTTAATTCAGAAATGCTCACAATAAAAATGTCCTTAAATGCATATATTTAAAATAATAACCAATAATAAAACAATATTTCTAATATTTTCAGATCTTAAATTAATAAATGCTTAAAAAATATCATGTCTTTTGAGTTTTTAATTAAAAATATTAACATTTAATATCAGTGAATAAAACAGAATATCACATTTAATGCCTGTCCAGCTTTTAATTTAAAAATATTTACCTTCAATATCTGTGAATAAAAAAGAATATCGTTTATAATGCCTATGAGTTTTTTTTTTTTTTTTTTTTTTTAGAAATGTTTATCTTTAATATCTGTGAATGAAACAGAATATCAAATATAATGCCTGTTCAGTTTTTATTTTGGAAATATTTACATTCAATAGCTGTAAATGAAACAGAATATCATATACAATGCCTATTCAGTTTTTATTTTAGAAATATTTACCTGCAATATCACTGAATAAAACCGAATATAATATAAAAGGCCTATTCAGTTTTTCATTTTCAATACTTATCTTTAAAATTACAGAATGAAGCCTAATATCATATATAATGACTCTTTTGTTTTTCCTGTTGCTTGCTGCCTTATTGTTTATTCTGTTAAAACAACATTTTGTATATCTCATCTGGGAAGAATCTTAGTTGTCTGTGTATTCTGGTTCACTCACCAGTTTCCACATGACAGACACAAAATGTCAAAACATATTGTGATCGATCGATCGATCGATCCATCCATCCATCCATCCATCCATCCATCCATCCATCCATCCATCCATCCATCCATCCATCCATCCATCCATCCATCCATCCATCCATCCATCCATCCATCCATCCATCCATCCATCCATCTATCTATCTATCTATCTATCTATCTATCTATCTATCTATCTATCTATCTATCTATCTGTCTATCTTTCCATGCATCCGTTTATCCATTTTTTTATATTTTACTTATATAACTAATTTTATTCATTATTTGAATAATATATTGGTTTTTCTGTCTGTCCATTCATCCATATTAAAACTACTTTATTTCATTCATTCATTCATTCATTCATTCATTCATTCATTCATTCATTCATTCATTCATTATTTATTCATTATTCGTTAGTTTGTTCTTTCATTCATTCAATTTTTAATTTAGAAATATGTACCTTCAATATGTCAATGAAATAGAGTATAATAAATAATGCCTGTTCTGTTTTTAATTAAGAAACGTTTACCTCTAATATCTGTGAATGAAAAAGAATTTCATAAACAATGCCTATTCAGTTTTTATTTTTAAATATTACCCTCCAATAATTGAAACGCAATATCATATATAATGCCAATTCAGTTCTTAATTCAGAAATATTTACCTTCAATATCTGTGAATGGAACAGAATATCAGATTTAATGTCTTGTCAGATTTTAATTTACAAATAATTACATTAAAATCTGAAAACAGATAAAGTGTCATCTCATATACTGATTAAATAATTTAATTTAAAATATATAATAATTAAATAAGTATTCCCGATGTATTCAGATCTTGCTTAATGCTGAAATGCAAATAAAATAAATAATTAGTTTGTTTGTTTTCAGATTTGATTGCATTTATGAATAAATAATTTATACATACATACAACATATTGACATAAACGTCTCTTTACATTACATTTCATCCTGGACTATTGCATTCTAACCACAAGAGAGGTATTTACATCATCATAAACCACTGGGACACAATCATGCTCTCTATCAGCCACAGACGGCATACAGACACACTGGGCCACTTCCACAGCGGCTATTTAGAGAGCCTGTGTTACTGTGTTTGTCTTTTTTTTCCCTCCCCTGCTCACACTTTGCTGGCTCGCTGTCAGTGCTGTTAAGGTGGCAGATGTGTGATATGACCAATGCACTTGGATTGCTGTCCCAAATCTCCGCTCAGCCTCCCTTGAGACTGTCTGATCAATTTCCTCTGCCGGCGACACGGCTTGTCCAAGTGGATTTTACATGCTGGCCTGTGCGCTTCTCCCTCCCCCAGCACACGAGCCCAAATACAGCAGCACGACTGGGGTGCGTAGCCTATTAAATGGCATAGCTCACTGTACACTATCACAGCATGATGCATTGTGGAGGAAACTAAACATCTACGGTTGATTCAAATGTGTCAGTGCTCCTGTGAAATTTGTGTTCCTTTTCAAATATTTCCCAAATGTTCTTTAACAGACAAATAACATGTTTACAGTTATATTTATAATTATTTATAACAGTTTATAATTAATCTACTGGGGAATGTTTTATTTATTTTAATTTGGCTGGAATAAATATTTATTATTTATCAGATTATGGAAGGTTTTTTTTTTTTTTTTTTTTTATCGATTGACTTGCCAAATTATTCTAAGTTTAGGGATTATTGGGCAAGTCAATTGAAGTTAGTATAATTTGTCAAGTCAATCAAAAAAAATGTATGAATGGGACTTATAGTACTGACCTTAAAATTGTTTAAAAACATGCTCTTATGAACCTACACAAGTCTTTTAAAATACTTTAAAGTATCTTGCAAAATAAATAGTTATTTATAATATAAAATAGTTAAAACTATTTATATATATACTGCTAAAAATGTGTTGAAAACAAAATCTTATCTCCATTAAAGACACTTGAAAAATATAAATTATTATTTTTTTTTTAAATTACAGGAGGCATAATAATTTTGATTATTAAATACTTGAATAATAGTTACAACCAGAGTTGGGTGTAACACATTCAACAGTATCGCGTTAGTGTATTTTAATTACGTTTTTGAGGAACGCAGTAGCGTAAAAAATTACATTTTAAATTTGTGTAATCTGTTTACAGTAAAAAAGTCGGTCCCACTTTATATTAAGTGTCCTTAACTACTATGTACTTACATCAAAAAAAATAAATACAATGTACTTACTGTATTTATAATGTATTTGAGAACACTTGTGGTGCTTTTAAGTTGGGATAGAGGTTGGGTTGTGGACAGGTTTGGTGGCATGGATAGGTTTAAGGGTGGGTTAAGGTCAACAGTGTATTTACAAATGTAATTACAAAAGTTAATTACAGTTGTAATTCCATACATGCATTTAATCAAGCATAAGTACACAGTAAATATATTTATTTACACAATAAGTACATTATAATAAACTATTAGTTCCTGTGTAAGTACATATTAGTTAAGGCCACTTAATATAAAGTGGGACAAAAAAGTCAATGTAACTGTGTTACTTACGTTACAAATATAGTTTTTGCCTATACAACCCAGCCTATACATGCTAAATTATTTTGAGCAGGATTGGGAGTTGAGGTATCTCCTGAGTGTGAAGAGAAGCATAGCTCCTTATGGGGCTGTTCACATATTGCATCTTTTGCATGCACGCACATTTACTGGGAGCGCATTTTGCATGCCCTCGAATATCCCAGGTGCACTTAGTTGAAAATCACAAGTCGCTTGACAAGAATGTGCAGCATATATTTGCCTATGTCAAGTTTCTGTGATCAACCCATTGTAATGTTTATTTTTTTTCAGTGAATAAAAATCACTGATAGAGGTGCAGTTTATTTTGTATATTTTGTAAGTTTTTTTTTTTTTTTAAAGTAATTAGTAATCTGATTACTTTTTACATTAAGTAATTAGTAATGTAATCAGATTACAATTTCACAGTAGTTTTCAGTAATTAGTAATCTATTACTTTTTTAAAGTAACTTACCCAACACTGGTTGCAACCCTAAGACTTTATAGTTTATAAATATTTCCCGAACTGCATCACAGATCCGATCATGTGATCGGAAATTGAGCCTAATCGCAGTTTCAGCCTCGATCGGAATCGGACGTTACCTCCCGATCAAGACACGAATATATGTGTATATTCTCATTATTTTAAAGGCTCATTATTATAAAGGCTACGCACATCAATACAGCATCATTTTTTGAGACTGTATAACAGCAATTAATGTTTACAGTACTGTGATGGTTGGGTTTAGAGTTGGGTTAGGTAAAGGAATAGAAATTAAAAAAACTAAATTTATTGGGAAATGTAATAAATAACATAAACAATACTGGTGACACGGTGGTGCAGTAGGTAGTTCTGTCGCCTCACAGCAAGAAGGTCTCTGGTTCGAGCCTCGGGTAGGTCAGTTGGCATTTCTGTGTGGAGTTTGCATGTTCTCCTAGTGTTTGCATGGGATTCCTCCGTGTGCTCCGGTTTACTCCACAGTCCAATGATATGCGGTACAGGTAAATTCATTCATTCATTTTCTTGTCGACTTAGTCCCTTTATTAATCTGGGGTCGCCACAGTGGAATGAACCGCCAACTTATCCAGCAAGTTTTTTTACGCAGCGAATGCCCTTCCAGCCGCAACCCATCTCTGGGAAACATCCACACACACATTCACACACACACTCATACACTACGGACAATTTAGCCTACCCAATTCACCTGTACTACATGTCTTTGGACTGTGGGGGAAACCGGAGCACCCGTAGGAAACCCACACGAAGGCAGGGAGAAGATGCAAACTCCACACAGAAACACCAACTGAGCGAGGTTCGAACAAGCAACCCAGCGACCTTCTTGCTGTGAGGCGACAGCAGTACCTACTGTGCCACTGCCTCACCCCTACAGGTAAATTGGGTAGGCTAAATTGTCCGTAGTGTATGAGTGTGTATGGATGTTTTCCAGAGATGAGTTGTAGCTGGAAGGGCATTCGCTGCGTAAAACACTTGCTGGATAAGTTGGTGGTTCATTCCGCTGTGGCGACCCCAGAATAATAAAGGAACTAAGCCGAAAAAAAAATATGAATGAATAAACAATACTCTGTACAACTACTGTTTTTACAGTACTGTGGGTTTAGGGTTAGTGTTTAGGTAGATGCTATAAAAATACAATTAATGGGAAATTTAATAAATAATATAAATAAATCTCATAAACTTCTGGCCGAAACCGTATCTGATCTAGCAACAACCGAGGATTCCTGCAGTCTGGAGGTGATATAAAGTTGTTGTTGACAACATTGCCATAGCTAACTGATATTCAAAATAGAATCATTGGACTTGGACTTGCGGGTAAAAAAAAAACTTGATTGGGACATCCCTAGTTTAAATCACATTGTTTATAACTTGTATTGTCTTGTGACAACAAATTAAGCTAAATAAGCTAATAAGGAGTTTAAAATCAAAATAATGTTTTACTATTGCTGAAAAATAATGATAATTGTATCAAAAAACTGATTGGTACAATATATAGATTGTACTCCATGTTTGCTTGCTTTGGTCAGGTAATAATTTTGTATAAAAATACAGGATTTACTTTTTATGTCTCACACTCTGGAGATTTTCATTGATGATGTCAACAATACTGTGATCTGTATTTCTATCCATCACGGTAAAAACTGCTGGGTTCCACACAATTAATTCATGTTATCCCAACACAAATTAATTGAGTTAACTTACAAATTTTGTGGATCGAACATAATACAATTAAGTTGTCCCAATAATATCTTAAGAATTGTTCATCCATCCATCCATCCATCCATCCATCCATCCATCCATTCATCCATCCATCCATCCATTCATATTAAATGTTTATAATTAAATGTTTTAATTGATTTTATTTTATTTTTATTATTATTTTAAAGTATATAATTAATTTTATTAATTAATTGAATAATATAATGGTTTGCCATCCATCCATCCATCCATCCATACATCCATACATCCATCTAAAATATTTATTAGTTTGAATTATATTTTTAAATAATTATTATTTTGTTTATTTTTTTATTATTTTAAATTATATATTTTAATATATTTATAAATAAAATTAGTTTATTTGTTTATTTATTTATGTATTTATTTATTTATTTATTTATTTATTCATGTTTCATGCATTTCAATTTAAGGTGTAGGATTTTAGATTAAATTCAGTGTTAGTTTTTGGATTTAAGTTAATTAAACATTTTATATGCATTTTATTGTAATCATTACATTTAAAACAGCAAATATATTGAACAATACCATGTTTTTACCTTTGATGAACCACAATTACCCTTCTAGATTTTTTATTTATTTATTTTTTCCTAATCTTCTGTCAGACTGTTTAAATGTCCCCAACACAAGCAGTGTACGCGGATGTTTGCTGACACGTCTCTCCTGCTGCCCAGTACAGTCTGTCAAATCCCCCTTGCAAACTCAGCAGCACATCAAGACAACAGCAGAATCAGGTACAAGCTTGAAAAACAGAGAGTGCGGACTTACATTGATGCCCTGTGGACTGTATATCTGACTGGCAGCAAGGCTTTCACTGTATCCTCCTGTCTGACTGATAACATGGCGAAGAGTATCCACCTGCAGACACCGGAACACAACACACAAAAGCGTTCAAAACAAAGACGTCTGTGCTGAGAAAAGGTCAGCCTGATATCAGAAGGATATTGGCAGCCCAAAAGGTCATCAAATGTTGAATGAAATGTTTGTGCTGCAGATATCAAACAAGACACGGTTTGTTCTGGATTTTAGATGAGGGAATACATCTGTGTTTACAGTCTAATCATAAGGGGGAATTCAGTTAATTACTTGAGATTAAAATAAAATAATAATAATAATAATAATAAAATATTTTATAATAATAAAAAAATGTGTATATGAAAAAGTATATAAATAAACTAATTTATTTAATTTTTAATACCATTTTTAATCTTAATTGTTTTTTTTTTACTATACTTGTAAATATGTGTAAGTTTAAAAGAAAATAACAGTTATTATTAAGTAATTACATGTGGCAGTTTGTTTGTGTACATAAATGCATTTAAATACAGTTTTTAAAATATGCATCTAAATTATGATTCCCATTAAAATCCACTATGTTTTAATCAGTTATCAATCAATTAATTACATTTAAGTATGATTACATTACATTATGTGGTTTCAGTTAATTGTGATATTGTAATGATAATAATAATAATAATAATAATAATAATAATAATAATAATAATAATAATAATTAATAATAATAAAAAAAATAATAATAATAATAATAATAATAATAATTATTATTATTAATTTATTTTAAATACTACTAATACTACTACTACTACTACTACTACTACTACTAATATTAATAATAATAATAATAATAATAATAATAATAATAACAATAATAATAATAATAATAATAATAAAATAATAATAATAATAATAATAATAATAATAATAATAATAATAATAATAATAATAATAATAATTATTATTATTATTATTATTATTATTATTATAGTAATAATAATAATGATTATTATAATTGTCATTATTATTAATATAATTATAATATTATTATTGTTATTATTATCATTATTATTATAGTAGTAGTAGTAGTAGTAGTAGAAGTAGGAGTAGTAGTAGTAGTAGTAGGAGTAGTAGTAGTAAAACAAGATTCCAAGAAATAGTATAATATTTGAATATAATAAATACACATTTATTTAAAACAAGTAATTTAATTTAAATTGATTTAATTATTTGAACAAATATGTGTTTGAAAAAGAAGTAAATAAATGTGTAAATATATAAATGATAAAATACTAACTAAACAATTTAAGTAATATGTAGCAAAAATATTTTCAAAACATTTTTGAAACATTTTCACAGCACTTTCAAAACATCAAATAGCCTAATGAAAAATCTCTCTTGTGTAATTCTTGCACCACATGAACTCATTTCAGAAGATTTCCTCTGGGATTCCGGCACTGAATATTCATGAATCACCCAGAGCATTTGGAGAAGTTGCTTCGTTAGGAAAGGAAAAACATGGACGTCAAAAGAGGACAAACCGAAGTGCTCAGTGTTTGAATGCTAGCGTATCGGGCAAGGTCAGGCTGCCGCGGTGGCGGACGTGACAGCAATGTTGCTGACAAGAGCTGTATTGTTTCCAAGACTGTCTCTGATGGTCTATTCATTTGGAAGTTGACAATGGCCTGCTGGAGGCAAACCGTAACCCCAGACCGTCCTCAAGGTCAGGAGGCCCGTCACCAACACAAATCTACACGCGTCCGACACTGGGATATGAGCGGCTGGAGCTCACAGATGAACTTTGTTGTGACAAGGATATAAAACAAGACGATAACTGTTTGATCACTTATGACAGAAACACACCATTTTGAACTCACAGAAAATATTGCCTTAAAAATATGGATTAACAAAACAATAAAATATAGCTGCTAGCAGCAATTAAGCAGAACCAGAAGGTATGTCAGACAAAGAGGAGAAAATGGAAGAAAAATCATAAATAGGTTTACTTGTAAAATTACTTAATCGTATGTGAATTTTGACCAAATTGATTTGTTGTGGTCAGTGTGAGGTGACAATGTCACAAAGTTTGGGGCTCTTTTTTAGTGATCTAGGCACAAAGTCTAAAGTGCAAAAGTATTAAGGGCATGTCCGAATCCACTTTTACTATTGTAAGGATTGAAAAATACGCTCTGTGTCCCAGTACATGGTCTAACAGGGTTGTGCTTATTCTCTTAATGCGTTATGGGTGTGTTTTGAGCATGACGAGCTTTATACCAATCAATCTCATCTTCCATTCCCTTTAAGAGAGTCAGTTTGCCATGGTGCATTTGCTATTTATTTATAAGTGGAAAAACTGAACCCTTCACTAGAGAGAAAACAAGTTCAACAAATCATCTGCAAAACAAGGATAAAGAACAAGCCTCCTCCCTTCAGCCTCTTTACTTTCTCTTTACTTTAGTTTTACTCCCCTTTACTCTCATGGATGAGGAAACGATGTTGTACTCACTCTACTGAAGACATCTTTTAGCGTACATATTTATTTAAAATTGTTAAGTACAAATATTTGCTCAGCATTGCTTTGTGTCAATATATCAATGTTTTGGACAGTTACAGCATGAGGCAATTTTATCTATTTGATAAATTTAAAAAATGGTTGACTTATTGTTTGATGTGATGCCATGTAAATAGCAAATGTGCCATGGCATGATCATCACTCTCTTTAAAAGAGAATGGGAGATAAAAACACATATTTGTTTAATGCAAATTTGTTTTGCCACAAAAAACACTGATTAAGATAAAAAGAATATCTCTTTTAGACTATGCTCTGGGTGCACAGACTTTTTACTATTATTTTTCCCAAATATCAAGTGAATTTGAATGTGCACTAAGTGCATCTGCCCAGTGTGCTTTAAGCCATGAACTTAGTTAAAAAGTCTCAAGCAGAAATTTTTCATATATCCTAACCACTTTTTTTTACTCGAAAAATCTAAAAAATGAAATCAAGCAGCATTTTCTAGACAAGCAAAAAAATATTGTTTTGTTTTCAAAATTAGTAAGTTATCTTACTGGTAGATTATTTTGATTTATTATTTTGCTAGATTATGTTCAAGCCTACTTCAAATGTCCTCTCCAGCACCTATGTGTACGAGAATGCAATGCAATGCAATTGCGACATCACAACTGTGTAGTTTCCAAGAGCTCAAGGGTTTAGCGTATTCCTATGAAACTGTCAGATGTTCTGCCTGTAGTGGAGACTTTGTAACGCAATCAATGAGACACACCCAAGTCAACAAGAAGGATGAAAGTCAGTGAGTAAAAGGCATACCAATTTGGGTCCCACTTTATATTAAGTGTCCTAAACTACTATGCACTTACATAAAAAAAATAAATACAAAGAACTTACTGTGTTTATAATGTATCTAAGAACACTTGTGGTGCTTTTGAGTTGGGATAGATGTTAGGTTATGGACAGGATTGGTGGCATGGATAGGTTTAAGGGTGGGTTAAGGTCAACAGTGTATTTACAAATGTTATTACAAAAGTTAATTACAGATGTAATTACATGCATGTATTTAATTAAGCCTAAGTACACTGCAATGTATTTACACAATAAGTATATTGTAACAATTTATTAATTCCTGTGTAAGTACATATTAGTTAAGGCCACTTAGTATAAAGTGGGACCGCAATTTGAACTGGAATGCAGCCTAAATATAGGGGGTCACGTGTTGCAAATCCAATGACGATGGCAGGGATGATTGTTTTAAACCAATCGGTGAAAAAAGACAAAGAACTTCTAACAATAGATGCCTAAGTACCTTCAGTGTTTGGCCCTCTAAATATTACATTATTTGGTTTAAAACAGCATGTGCTGGCTTTCAAAAAAGAGGGACGAAGAAAAGCAAAAACCAATAAAAAATGCAAAAAAAAAAAAACTATTCTAGGGGCCTTTCTTTAAAATTCAATAAAAACAACAACAAAAGAGTCAGAGCAATAATAGATTTAGATTGGTAAACTACAGCAACCCCAGAAGTGATTTAGTGAGTGGAGTAATCAGGAATGTCATTTGGACAGCACAATGTGTGATTGGGTTTAATTTAATGGCATTAGTTACAGTCATCTGCCCTCTCTTCCTACCTGTGACTGAACGTTGGCCCCCACTTGGGCCCCCTGGTATGAGTCCCCATTCAGAGACTGAACACTCATGAACAAATCCCCGGAGTTCATGTTAAAAGAGCCAGCAGAACCTAAGAGGAAGAGAGAAGGAAAAGAGAGAAAGAAAGGAAAGAAGATAAAGACAAGAAACAGTCATGCAACAGCGAGACTGATGTAAGGAGGGTTAGTAGTGCAGAGCTGATGTTGTAAGTGAGGGTTATGAGCTGAAAAACACATAAGTTACATGCTCAGAATGAGTCAAGAGAATGCTGATAAATGTAAATATATAGTATGTTCAGATCAATAATGACCATAATTATATTATTTCTAAATATCATTGTTCTAGTTTGAGCTCTACATCCCATTAAAACAGGGGTGCCCAAACATTTTCTTATGAAGGATCAAAAGGCAAACTTGATTCGGGGGGGGGGGGGGGGGGGGGGGGGTGAGGTGTTGAAGGTTGAAATGCCTACCATTATAGCTGTTATAGTAATTTTCAAATGTATAAAAAAATACTTCTTCTATTAAAAAATACTTAATTCATGTTTACAGTGGTGCTCAATGCTGGATACACAAGTCGCACCTGGTTTTGTCATGACTTTCAAATTGCTGTTCTCTGTATTGTCCACTATCTATGAGTGGCAGTACTTACACTTTTAAAAATCTGATTCATGCACAGCATTTAATTAAAACATTTCACTTCAGTTGGCTTTTTTGTAGCTCAATAATTAAACATACAAACAAACAAACAAAGGTTATGCTAAATTAGAAATTACAATCTTTGCTAAAGGCATTAATTCTCTCTCTCTTCTCTGATGGGATGGTGAGCTAAATCACAGGTTATCATGGGCCAACTTTGGCCAGTGGGCCCTACTTTGGGTATCTCTGCATTAAACTTACAATAGTGATTTTAAGAATATTTTTTCAATGCATATTAAATGTATATACTTAAAAATTTCCAATAACATCTGTGAAAACAAATTGTAAAAAAATTATGTAAATAATGTTCCATTGCAATTCCAGAAAAAAACAGTTGAAGAATGGATTAATACAATATATGTCATAGAAAAAAAAAAAAAACTTTCATTAAGAACAGACTGAATACTTTTTATCTATTTTGAAGTAAATGGTTTGAGTATATTTCTCCAATATGTCTGGATTGTTTTTGAACTGTAACACTTTAAAAAGGTATAAAATAATAAACAATTATTATAAACTCTATTATATATTAAAAATATATACAAAAAAATCCACTTAATATATTATTTAATTTCAAATTCTGGATTATAATATAGAAGTAAATAATAACTATTTATTTATTTATTTATTTATTTATTTATTTATTTATTTATTTATTTATTTATTTATTTATTATTTATTTATTTATTTATTTATTTATTTATTTATTTATTTATTTATTTATTTATTTATTTATAGTTTTTTTATTCTGACACCTTTCAAAATCAGAACTCTAATCCAGTCTGGTTGCTTTGGATAAAAGTGTCTGCTAAATTTAACGTGCAATGTATTCAAATGAAAATGAAATCAAAACAAATCAATTTACAAGAGAAAGGCACAATACTCATCAACAACATTTATTTAGACTTCACTTGAATCAATTGTCCAATCCACTCTCTAATG
This sequence comes from Danio rerio, assembly GCF_052040795.2. NCBI lineage: Eukaryota > Metazoa > Chordata > Actinopteri > Cypriniformes > Danionidae > Danio > Danio rerio. The sequence goes on from NC_141022.1 coordinate 21,439,002, forward strand.
TACTTCACATAACAACCACATTTTGAGGACTTTTATTTTAACATAAATAAAACAAAACATCCTTATCTGGCTTCAAACTATAAACGTATCGGGTCACATTTGGTTAGGGTTTTGTCTATGTATAATAAAGACAGCAGATTTGGAATCGCCCTGCTCCACTAGCCTAATGTTGTTTTCCTCTTGTGGTTGGTTTCTTAGCCTGGTCATGCTGGTCTTTAGCTGGCTGGCCAGTGCCCAAATCCCTCTAAAACCATCAAATTAGACCTGCATGACCATCTTGGCAAAGACTGGATAACTAGCCCTAAGCTAGTTTAAGCTGTTTTTGTTTCAGCAGGAAGAGATCTAATGTAGAGACGTTATACGGCACTAATATACATGTACATGACTCAAAGATGAAAGAGGTAGTTAAGCATCAGAACAACAAGTGCAAAATGTTTTACTGCATTTTTCATGCTTTATAGTGTGTCATTAGATCACAGAAAATATAACATGCAATTTGGTGTAACAATAGCTTAATAGATTTTTTTTGTTAACAAATTAAAAGACTATATAGAGAAAATAAATAAATAAATACAAATTGAACACGTCGTTTTTTTCTGGAAATAATATTTCTAAAGGAGCTGTTGACGTGGAATTAAACCAGATTTTGGTAAAACAAAACCAATACAGGCATTAAATAAAACAAAACAAGGCTTTTTTTGGTGATGTCAGCTTAAAGATGCCTCTCATATGGGGAATGGATTACTCACAACGGAGTGTAACAAATCTTAATGGTTCTGTGGGTCTTGGCTATCAAAGTAGATGATTAATTTGTATTTTCTTTTGGATTCTAGTCAGGTTAATGGCTGAACCATTCGAGCAGCTTTTTTTTTTCTTTCCCTAAAACCGTTTAAGAGTTTGCTTGGCTATGTCTTGGATCATTGTCTTGCTGAAATGTCTACCCTGGTTTCATCATCATCATCTTGATAATGTGCATGTTGGACTAAAGCAACTAATATTAATTTACAATGACAAAGGGCAGAGGGTTGCTGAACAACTACTGAGAGATTTCAACTGCTGTCTGGGCCTTCCCAGTCTTTCTACATCTCCTTTTTTTCATGTGTTCAATACTTTTTCCCTGTGTGATTTTATTATATTATGTATAACTTTATTTGTAGTCTAATTAGTTTAGTTTTCTTTGCATATATGGATTTATTTGATTGTAGCCAACATCTGGTGAACATTTCAAGTCAACAGCACCTTTATAAATATGTTTTCTGAGAAAAATGGTGATGTGTTGACTTCTTATTTTCCCTGCTATAAGTGCTGAAGTAAAATATTAACCTTCAAACTACAAGGTTTCAGCAATTTGTCGAGAAGACATTGATATTTAAAATGATCACTTACCTACAGCTTAGAAAATATGTGGTTTAATTTGATTATTAAAATTTGTTACCTTAACACCCACAGTTTTTTTGATATTGTAGTTTCACACACCAAAATACAACGTATCATCTATGATACGTATACTATATCTTAAAGTGCAGTCACATTTACAAATATTTGGGGACTTCTCATGGGTAAAATGGCAACACTTTTGACAATAAACCAGATAAAGCAATGTTTGCAACTGGGAAACACTATAATAACAATTAAACTGCTCCAGGATCAACAATGGGCCAAGAAGGCCTGAAATAGACTTTCATTAATACTGCAGTGACATCTAAGATGGACAGTACAGTTACACCGCCACAGCCGAGTCATTCAGGATGTGCTAATTGAGTCACACAAGGAATCAAAGAATGCTATTTGTCTTTTAATGGAGGAGAACTCCCTAGATGTTTAAGAGAGAGCAGGGCTTAACTTAATTTCCGCTTTAAAGGCCGCAGGGCACTAATCAAATGTACATGGACCTCTAATCACTTCAAGGCTATAGGACAAAAGGCTTGACCATCCCATCATAATGACATCCATGAGGTCAACCAGACAACAGCAACAGAGTACCTTGGGTGAGTTCAAACCAGATAAAGCAAAATAGCATTTTAGCCAAACAATTTTTGAAGGTAAAAGATGAATGCTTCAACAAAAAAGCAAGAGTCTACAGACTACCGACGTAGATAAAGAAATGGGAGATTTGAATTGCATAAAAAGGATTCTTTATGGGAAAGGAAATGATTTAAAGAAAAGGAAAATATAAAGCACTGCAGTGGTGAACTATTTATTTGCCAGTTGGTGACATTAAAGCTGGCATTTCTCTTCTAAAAGCAGGGCTGTGGACTAAAGCGGGCCAATGAAAAACAAACACATCTGTTGTTTGTGTGTTGATTTATAGCAATGCTCACCGGCCGAATTTGGTGTGGAAGGCGAGTTGGCTTGGCTGCCGTGGGTGGAGACGCTGGTTGCGTTAGCGGCGGTTCTGGCAGCGTACATGTTGGCTTCTTCTTGGAATTTTCCAATATTTTTCTTGTATCTGATCCTTTTGTTTCCAAACCAGTTGGATACCTAAAAAGGGAATTAACAACTGTTAAATCTGACTGTTAATTCAAAAAACACAAACAAAACATGCACTTAATCTAGCGACTATGTAAAACTGCACATTGTTTTGCATGTTTGTAAAATTATGTTGCAAAATATAAATCATAAACACATTTGTGACTTTGGGTCATAAAACCTGACATGCTGTAAATGTAATTTTTAATTACTTAATTTTTTTTTTATATTGAGATTTATACATCAACTGGAATTTGAATACCTGAAGTTTATTTATAAACTAATTTCGAGAAGATCACAAGCTTATGATTGACTCTGCTGGCTTCGAGTCAAGCTAATGTACGGACCACCAATCAGGAGATTCCTAACTCAGTATAAATAACCAAGCATCATACCCTTAGTCATTTACATTTTGAAGAATTCCCCTTTCCACCCCGTCTCCTCCTCTTTTTCCTTTATAGGGCAGCACGGTGGCCCAGTGGCTAGCACTGTGGCCTCACAGCAAGGATGCCTTTGGTTCGGGTCTCTACCCGGCCAGTTTGCATTTCTGTGTGGCGTTCATGTTCTTCTCCGTGGTCGCGTGGGTTTTCCCCGGGTCTTCCAGTTTCCTCCCACAGGCCAAATCATGAGACATAAGTAAACTGACTATACCAAATCAGCAACATAGTCAAATTCCACCAGCAACACATAGCAGTCCTTTAGGTTCCAGGGGTGGGGGGTTCTTGAGATCTACCTGAGCTCAAACTCCCCTTTCGCTCTGCAAACGGGAGGGAGCCCTTGGCTTAAGGGACTGCATGCCAAACTAGCTTATTAACAATCACCAATTTCGTTCCAATGATGTATACTTTGTTAGGATAGGTCAATATTTGGTTGAGATTTTCTAAGGGTTAAAAAAAAAATCTAACTACTGAGAAAACCTCCTTTAAAATGGACTAAATCAGGGGTAGCCAAATATTTTCTTATGAAGGGCCAAAAACCAAACATGATTGAGGCTAGTGGGCCAAAGGTATAGGTGCCATCAGTAATTTTCTAGTTTATTTAATAATATTTAGAAATGACTAGAAAACATTGCTTTATATTAGCTAATACAGTATTTTTTCAACTTATTACAATAAAATCAAAACAATCTTATTCATAACAGAATTACACTAGTTTTTGCTTTGATTTGCTTGTCAATGTCTTCTGCTTTTTTTGTAGCTCAGCAATAAAATGGGAGGATGGGCTCAATCAAAGGTTACAATTGGCCAGCTTCGGCCTGTGTGTCCTACTTTGGTCATCTCTGGTCTAAACCAAGTGCTTAGCAATGCGTATTACTAATCGATTCAATTTAATTGTCAATAATCAAAGGTGAACTTACAAAACAATCATTATAGAATGTGGTCTTTACCTAATATTCAAATGTTTCTTTTCATTTTGTTCGCAAATTTTGACCTAAAACATTTATTTTTTTATCCATTTTCTTCCACTTGAAATCACTTAAGCCAAAATAAACCGTGCTACAGTACATAAGACATTTATTCAAGAGTTAACACTTAGCTGATGATTGATAATAAAGCTTGTTTGGCATGCTGTCCTGGGAGAGTGCCATGAGCTCATAAGATCCTCGAGCCGAGGGCTCCCTCCTGTTTGCAAGGCGAGAGGGGAGTTTAAGCTCAAGTAGATCTCAAGAAATCCCCTGCTCTAGCAGCTAATGAACAGATAGTGATTGTTTCTTAGAAATAACTACTTACTAGGAGCGCGTCTATGGTACCAATTTGGATTAGTCAATTAACTGAAGTTGCATGTTTTTGAATGGTGGGAGGAAACCGGGGAATCCCACGTGAGTACTGGGAGAAAGTGTAAAGGTTCTCAGAAAGCTCAGAAAGGTCGGCTTGCTTGGTAAAGACTCGAACCAGTGACGTTCTTGCTGTGAGGCAATAGTGCTAACCACTGGGCCACTGTGTCACCCATCTAGGGAAGGATGGAGGTAGGGGTGAAAGGGGGGAGTCTTCAAAAACAAAGATGGCTGTTATATGGAACCTAGGGTATTTATACAAGCTTAGGAATCGTCAGATTGGTGAATCATACATTGAATAATGCAGGACCAACCGCAAGCAATCATAAGCACGTGATCAAAAATTAGTTCATAAAATAAACTTCACTTGTTTTAAATTTGTATGTTGACAGCGTGAATGGTTAGCAGAATTGTGCTTTTTTGGTCCAGTTCAAATAAACCAAGATGGTGAATACATGTTTAATTGGTTGTTCTGATTAACCTTTTTAGTATTATTGTTGGATGCATGTCATATAGACAAGTAGGTGGCATAAATCTGTGTTTGTTTCAAAATATAAGTATATATGTGTGTGTATAGTTTCTAAAACCATAGGTCACTTAAAAATTTGCATTTTCTCACCTTTTACTCAAACTAAAACATGTAAATGAACGGTGGAAAGCAGTAGCCATTGACATCCAGAATAAGGAAAACAAACACTATGATAATCAATGGTAAATGGTTTAATGGAAGTAGTTTTAATGGAATTTGATACTGTGCTTTGTATAAGAAAAAAAAACAAAAAAAACTTGGATCTCTGTGGTCCTTAACTGACTCAGTAGGTGCAGAGAATAGTGTCCAACAGTAGTGTGTGTCCATTCTATCCTGTTGCAAAATGCATTGAAAAATCCTACACAGCGGTTATAGTTGCGGTGTTTACATGTCTGTACTGCACTTCAATAATGTAACTAAAGATGTCATATTCCACATGTCTTAATTCGATGTCTGTTTAGTTCGATTATGACCCTAATCGGATAAAATTAATCAAAAATCGCTGTTTACATGGTAGACTCTTAATCACAGAATTGTCTTCATCATATTAAAATTGAATTACCGCATTGTTCAAAATATTTTGTTTGTGTTCAACTAAAGATCAAATTGAAGGTAAGTTTGAAACAAGTGCAGGGTGAGTAAATGTTGACAGAATGTTCATGTTTGGATAAACTATCTCTTTAAGGACACATGTATGTCATCAGGACAACAAATTATAGCCTTCACATGTATTGTGTGTATTTGTGTATGTGGAGGGTGATGATGGCTGCTGCAGTTCACCTGTGAGACTGTAATTGAGCATTTCTTTGCTAACTCCTCCTTGGCCTCCTCGCTGGGGTAAGGGTTGCTGAGATGGGAATAAAAGTATTCATTCAGGATCTCTGTGGCCTGCTTGTTGAAGTTTCTCCTTTTTCGTCTAATGGAAAATGACAGAAGAGAGAGATAGACAGAGAGAAAGCCAGACGCCAGAGAGAGCGAGAAAGGGAAAGAGCAGAGCCAGAATGATTCAGAAGCTAGTGTCAGGAAAGTTCTTAACATTTGAACCTGCTGTTTAAGATTGTACTGTATGAACTTGAGTGTATAAACATATCAATCACATAAAAATATAACACGCATACTTGTATATGTGGTTTATGAGAACTTTGCTTAGGTGTAATGCATTTAACCATGTCATTATACAATTTTGTATCTGTTGTTTGTTAATTTATTGATACATCAGCAACTTATGGCTATTTAATGTAGAGCTTTGAATGTAGAACCTTTAAAGTATTATCAGGATATCATGTTTTATTTCATACAATATCGATAATTATTGAATATTTATAATAATACATTTAGGAATATAATAATTTTTTTTATTTAACCACTTTATTTTAATTTAACAACATTACTAATGCGAATAGTTTTAATAATAAATAAATAAAAATCAACAAAATATCTCATCTCTTTATAATAAATATAAGTGTTAAAGAGACTCTTAACTTGATAAACAAACAACAAATGTAGAATGTGAAACAGCAAACTCTGTAAACAAAACAAATTATGAAAATCAAATCAGAGCTTTCGAAAAAGGAACAAACCATCATTATTCAAATACATTTTGCAACATTACAAATTGTGAAGTTGAATGGCTATATTACCCCCAATGCCAAAAAACTCTTTTAGATGGGGTGCTAGTGGCTGGGATGCACAAGAAAAGAAACAAAATGCCACTCTGGGGACATCCTTACATTCTTTTTTCTTTTTTACAATCTCCACACTGCTGCTATACGGTACTCATTTTCGCATGTGTTGCTATTCTGACCTTAAGTGACAAGCACAAGCTTTCCATCACTATTTACTTCGGCATCTCTTGTAACTAGCTGACCATCAACCGTTTTCTCAGAGAATGACAAACAGACAAACCAAAACTGCAGCTTCAATCTAAGCTTATAGAGAAAAGTAAAAAGCACTGCAGTGTTTGGGTGTGCTGTGTTTATCTGAGGTAATTAGTCTGCCATTATTACTGAATTGTGTATATTCCATACAAAGTGTGAACCAGATTGGTTAGTGCTACTTCCATTAATCGCGGCTCGCTCACAGCATTTAGAAAAAGTTCAGATGTTTTTTAACTTGGTTTACCTGGAAAATGTGCGCGTGTTCCATGCACACCTTGTGTACGTAGCTCCCTATTTGTCGTACGCTCCATTGGAAATGACAAACTCACACCATAAGATTATTGGCATTCCTTCCAAGGCACGCACTCAGCAGCCACATTTGAATAAAACTATAGTCTTCAAATAGAAACTTCCTATCGTGCTTGTTTATATTATTGACAATGGTGTTCGGTCAATAAATATAAATACCGATTTTAGTGCCTTTATAGTTCAATAAGCGATAATACAAAAAAATATATATATATATTAATTAATTAATTTACACTAAAAACATTGCATGATGATTTGTCAGTTCCATATATGATAAATATCTGATTCTTTCATCAGGGATACATTTTTAAAAAAATACAAGTGCTCTCAGTTTGAAAATCTGTTTTAGTAGTCTTTAAAATTTCACATTCAAATAAAATATTTTTTTAAAGTTTGACAGTATTTACATTTTGGTCGGTACATGATTCTACAAGGAATACAAACGAGTCAACCTAGAGAAACTCAACATCTAGTTTAAGCAGTTTGGTCATACCTGGTCTCAAATATAAAATTGGCAAAGTGTCTTTCACATATGCTTTGGGTGCTCTCTTGTAATTTAACATTTGAATACTTGTCAATTTGTCCTTGCAAACCACATAAACAAGTACAAAAACACACACACACACACACACACACACTCATACAGACCTTGCGTCGAGGAAGCGGGAGCGCAGGATCATGACCGCCTCGCAGGTGCTCTGTTTGAGCTGCATTTGGATGGAGCTGAACTTGCGGTGGATGATGCTCACCATGCGCTCTATCTCTTTGGGGGAGATGGGCCGGGTGCGAGACTGCTCCCTCAGCAGGTTCATCACATGGGTGGTGAACTCATTACACGCCTGAACATCCACAGAGGGGAGGCACACGCTTTAGTCTCTGTGCATGTAAACAACACTGCAGGAGCTGCTCTCCTGAACAAACACTCTATCCTGAGGAAAGCATAGTTGTTGTTTTTGGTGCAACATTAGGACTTTTCACATTTGAAATTGTTAACCTTGGGTCATGCTAATCCGTGGACAAAAATATTACTAGGTTATCTGTAATCATGTTTCAGACTGCTCATGATATACCCGGGGTCAACAATAAATCATTTATTACAGACTTTTCATACAATATATTTCTCCTAAATACTGGGTTAACATTGTTATTTGTAAGGAAATTTCGATACCAATACCGATACCTGAGCTCAGGGTATTGGTTGTTACCAAGTAACAACTTGTATACACTACTAGCCCTGTAGAATTTAACAGAATCAATGTGCAGTATGCTTGAGACTTCTCATATTAATAAAATATGAACAAATACATACAATGAACTAGAGTATTTTTGTTATCCGAAATTCAACATTATTATTATTCATTCATTGATTATTCTGTACTTTACAAGTTCAACAACAAATCAAAAACTTTTTTTTTTAATATATATATTTTATTTAGCTAGCAGTAGTAGCTAGCAGGAATACTGTATGTCTCCTTTAAAATGATGGCATGAGATAGTTTTATGGTTTCAAATACTCACCAAAACCGATTTCAGAATTTTCAGTATCTGCGACTATTTACAATAGACTACTAATATCGGCATCGGTACAACCCTAGTTATACACATATTTGCAATATTACAGTCGCTAATTGTTAGGAAAAGCACTTGATTTGACTTTTCTCACTTTTGAAGTATTTACCTAACGTTACCTTTCATTGGCTGCTGTTTTGTGATGTAAACCTTGATGCTCAATTTATGATTGGCTCTCGCTATAGTCACACATCCAGCATCAACAAGCACACACCACTTCAGTTTACTTTCAACAAACTTACGACCGCAATGCAAGGTTAACGCCACAATTGCAGTGCTAACCCTGCTCTACCTAACTAGCCTGGGGTGACAGCAGGGCTAGTATCTCTTTTTAATTGTAGGTGTGAAATGTGTCTATACCCGGGGTTAAAAGCACCGTTTAGTATGATAACAATAATTTAAGTTTGCAGAGGTTAGAGGTAGGACCCTTTTTAGACATGTTATTAAAAATTGTCTGTTTCTTTTGTCCACTATCAGCCACATTCCTGATTTTTCTGAAAGAGGCTCTATGGCAAAAATATGTATGAGCTTTTTTATCTTCCAATCTAATTTTATAATATAAAGTGATATGAAAACAAATGGAGATAGTGGAAAAGAACACAGAGTAGAAGTTTTTTTTTTTTTACTCCTACAACTGTAAAACTCCACTAAATGCTGTGGAACCAAGGTTGAATCATGCATTGTGGGATATTCATTCATTCATTCATTCATTTTCTTTTTGGCTTAGTCCCTTTATTAATCTGGAATTGCAACAGGAGAATGAACCACCAACTTATCTAGCATATGTTTTATGCAGCAGATCACAGGGAAAAAGGACGTTAATTTCAAATCTTATTATTATAGTAACATTTGTCTTCAGATGCACTGATTTAGTTGCCGGAATAGCCAACAATAAAGTTTTGTATTAACGGCAAAAAAAAAAAAAAATAAAAAAAATAAAATAAAAATTAAATATTAAGCTAAGATCATGAATTCAAGAAGCCATTCTGTAAACTTCCTACAGTAGATATATAAAACCTTATTTGTTTATTAGTAATATGCATTGCTAAAAACTTTATTAGGACATCTTTAAAAATGATATTTCAATATTTAATTTTTTTTAACCCTCAGATTACTGATTTTCAAATAGCTATGTACACAGCAAATTCATCTGAGTTAAATTCTCGGTGTTGAAGCATTTGAGAGTAAAGTGTTGACGTTAAAGAGTTAGATTTTGATAAATGAATATAATAAGAGTTAGAATTGATTTTATTCAGTGCGAAATCAAGGAGTTATCTTTTCAACACTTGGTGGTGTTATTTCCAACGTCCGGGAATTCATGCAGCCCCAGTCACTGAAGAATTTTCCAGACGCCATTTTCCATCTGAGGTTTAGAACAGCAACTGGTGAGTCAAACTACCTAAATGTTGGTATTTTACTGACTTTCTTTAAGGAAATACAGTTGTAAACATATTGTTAAGTTAATAACTTTAGAATGGAGTGACAATTTTAATCTTCTGCGGTTCATTCATGGTCGTTTGTGTATCTAGCTTAACTGCATTACTATTGACTTCTTTTCAAGAATGTTTTTATATATGCTCACGCATACATAGTGCATAAAAACATCACATGTACATGTTCAACACATTTCTGTCACGCTTAATGCCATTTTGTTCGTTGTTACCCATCTGTAAAATAAAATCGACACTTCTCCTTTAATTCGAAGCAAACTAGCGAGGGAATCCCCGGAGCAGCCTAGCCCACTCTGCCCGGATGCTAACAGCAACACAGGACGGTTTCCATAAGCTCTGGAGAGTTTCTAAAACATATCTGGTGAGTAAATGAACATATGCTTACTTGTAAAAGGCTTCCTGACTAAAACAAATGATTGTTTGTTATTCGTGTACATTAATTAGGTTATTTTAAACACCGCGGCCCTTTTAAACTGGTTCATTCGTGGCCGTCCATATACCGTTAGTTCATAGACTCGCGTGATAACGTAACAGTTACGCTTGAATTATATTAAGCGTTGACAACCATTAAAGTCGGAATGTTAACATTAATGTCTTTAAATGACCGCGTTTGCACTTTCTCAGACATTTAAGGTTACAGAAGTCTCCCGGAAGTTGCGGGACTAACGTTAACGTTATCCCGCAAATGCACAGAGACTCCCAGATGACCAAGTAGATGCCCGCAAATGAATGATAATCTCCCGGAAATCGCGCGTCTCCCGCCCGGTCATTAAACACTTTGCACACCGCTCTCCACCGCATCCCTCCCAGCTCTTCAGGTACGTCGCGCGTCACCCCCACCGCTCTTCAGGTACGTCGCGCGCAACTCATCCCATTGCTCTTCAGGTTCTCATCTCTCCCGCTAATCAACTCTGTATCCCCCGAAAATTACTTTTCCCAACTCGGGATGTCTGACGTTAGTAAGTTAGGCTATTTCTGTAGTCAGGAACATCTTAGTCAAGCTTTTTTTCCCGCATGATATTGTGCTTTAAACTATAGGCTAAACTTAGCATGTACTGTACACAACAATTCCTTTTTATTAAAGACAATTTAGTACGTTGTAAACAGCCACCTGTCTGTAAAATTAATCAACTGATTCATATTTGAGAAGCCTAATGATGATACAGGTTTGATTTGTAGATTTATTATCAATAATCAACATCTGAATCAAAAGATATCTGAAAAAGTGTGAGGCATATTTTGTGATGTTCATCTCTCCTTTTTATCTGAAGGTTATGCATATGTGTTAGATACAAATTTTTTGTTGTTTTTTTTAACAGCCACAGTTCTCTATACAATAACACAAGACCCCGTGACGGTGGCTGATTAGAGACGGATGGTGTATTTCCAGAGTTGGTGAAATGACCAAGCACACCTTCTTGGTCATATGTGGTGATAATAATGAAGGTATGTTTAATAAAGTTCTGTATTTGTTTCACAATAAGCTGAGAGGGTATTAGAGCATTAAAGAATAACAAATGACATGAAGGTGATAAGTTTTGTATTGTGGGTGAACTGTTACTTAAATAATGTTTTGCTCTTTACTTTGCACTTTTCCTCTTCTGCTTATCCTAATATTTTAGATTATATTTGGACCTGAAACATCTGCTAGACTCCAGTAAAGGTGGCGTCAATACTGGACCTGAAAGGGCCTAACAAGTTGAATCTGGTAAAGAAACATGCACGCGTGCACACACGCACGCACACGCTTACAGAAAACTTGTTTATGAAGTTTATGAATATTTTTTACACTGTGGCCAATATTTTGGGGAAGTCAGCATCACTAAATGATATAAAAGATTTTAAGCTCCTCTAAATTTTGCTCCAAGTGTTGTGTTAAATTCAGGATTCTGGACAGACAGCTGCCTGTTTTTCCAGTTCTAGTCATAGTGGTTAACCTAATTGTTTTTGGAGATCCAACAGTGATGCATGTGTTTTTTCTACTTTTCCATATCCTGTCACCTCAACCAGCTGGGAGAGTCAAGTTGTGGATCATCATGAAGATTTTCAAAAGGTGAGTTTAGATTTCTTGAATGTTTTATTTACTTTAAATGTTCTTTTAAATATATCATAGAATTTGATTGCAATTTGTTTTCAAACATTTTTCTTAGTCATGCTGGAGTCTTGAAGAGTTCTTAGATGAGCATCACCCTATATCCGTGCATCAGGAACCACCAGACGAGCGATCAGCAGCTGCTACATTGTCATGGATATAAAGGTCATCCTGTGGCTGGGAAGCACTTCATTCACAGGACATGCTTGATGAGATTTCCTAGCTCCAGTTTGTTTTCACACAAGTTTACAGCATTTGTACCTTCATTTAAACTGCTGTGTTTGATATGGAGGACCAAGGAAACACCCGAAGTGAAAGATTTGCACGCCAAGTTGTTTAAAATGTAATTTCACAAGAAAACTATGAGTTCAGAAGCAAACTATGAGTGACGCTATATTGAAGTTTCAAATTGCTATGATAACACATCAAGTTTGGACCAAAGGACTGAAACAGCCTTTTTGCGCACTGGTCATACATATTTTGTTGATACTGTCTGTACTAATAAAACATTTAAAGCATATTTGACATTGTTGCATTTTAAAAAACTGAATGAATTGTTGAAGTGGTGAATGTTTTCAAATAAAATGTTTTTTCTTTTGTAATTTACAGTCTATTTGACCTTTTTACCGTATTTACACTCAAGAGAGTTGAATAAAATAACAATATATTACACCAGGCGGTGTTAAATATAGTTACATTTTTTAACTCTGCCCAGAGTTAAAATTAACCCTTACTTCGGTGTCAATGTGCCAACCCTTTTGAAAGTGTTGATTTAACTCTGTTTTGAGTGGACCCCATGAGACACTTTCAAAGTGTTGAAATTAACACCCATAGAGTTGTTTTGGGTCCCCATATTTTGCTGTGTATCAACCAAATATTATGCTATCGAAAGCTTATTCATTAAAAATAAAATAAAATAAAATTAAATAAAATTAAATTAAATTAAATAAAATAAAATAAAATATAATAAAATTGGTCAGGGTCAGCTATTACATATTAAAATAATAATGTAATATAACTACTGCATTTCGGGCGAAGTAGTGGCGCAGTAGGTAGTGCTGTCGCCTCACAGCACGAAGGTCGCTGGGTTGCTGGTTCGAGCCTTGACTCAGTCGGCGTTTCTGTGTGGAGTTTGCATGTTCTCCCTGCATTTGCGTGGGTTTCCTCTGGGTGTTCCGGTTTCCCCCACAGTCTAAAATCATGCAGTACAGGTGAATTGGGTATTAGGCTAAATTGTCCATAGTGTATGAGTATGTGTGAATGTGTGTGTGGATGTTTCCCAGAGATGGGCTGCGGCTGGTAAGGAATTTGCTGTGTGAAAAACTTGCTGTATAAGTTGATGATTCATTCCGCTGAGGCGACCCTGGATTAATAAAGTGACTAAGCCGACAAGAAAATGAATGAATTACTGCAATTCCTTTAATAATACATATTACTTCTATATTTTTAATTGTACTAAACATTTTATGTTTTTGTTTTTCATCACAAATGTGATAGAAAAAGTTAGGCTACATTTTACATTATATGGTAGTAAGGTTGTATTACTTACTGTTATTGTAATCCACAAATATGTACAGTAAGATGAACTTGCTAAAGTTTTACTAGTATTGTCTTCCTTAAATTGAATAACTTAAATAATCTGATTTCCAACTTAACAGCTCAAGCTACTGTCAACTGAGCATTTTACAAGACAAACATGTGATCGTATAACTTTTACATGTGTAGGCTACAAAATCAGGTGTTGAGCTTCTCTCAGATGTTCTCTCTGGTGCCCAAACTCTTAAGGGAACTTTATGCGTTTATATATATATATATATATATATATATATATATATATATATATATATATATATATATATATATATATATATTTATTTATTTATTTTTTGCTCTTTAAACCAGCCTTACAATTTCAAACAATAAAGTTTTATTCCCGTCTCGCTAGTAAGATTCAACACAATGATAAGAATCAGGTCAGTAGGCGGAGGGCAGGTGATCATTTGTGGCTGTCTGAATCTGAAGCGTTCTACCGCTTGAGTGTCTACACTACGAAAATAATCCAGACAAAAGCATTTTATTATCTCTGAAATTTGTTATGTTAGCGGTCTAATAACGTTTTAAAGTCTATATTTTTATCTGCAGTATGCTGTGTGTTAAGGCTAAATGCTAACAATACAGTCATGTTATAAAGACTTTGTTTCTTCCATGTGTGTTGAGTGTTAAGACTAAATGCTGACATTACAGTCTAATGTAACATTATAAAGATTTTATTTCTTCTATGTGTGTGTTGCGTGTTAAGGCTAAATGCTAATATTACAGTCTAATTTACAAAGACTTTATTTCTTCCATGTGTGTGTTGCATGTTAAGACTAAATGCTAATATTACAGTCTAATGCAATGTTATAAAGACTTTATTTGTAGCATGTGTCTGTTGTGTGTTAATGCTAACATTACAGTCTAAAGGTGGTCACACACAGAACACATCCTTTAACCAAGGTCTATAGTGACTCTGCTGAAGTCCAGAGTCCATATGTGCCCTCTCACCTGCTCATACTTCTCTAGTTCTGTGTGGTAGATCTGACGGATCTGGGACAGCTTGGCCCTGTAGTCTGAGTGTTCGGCGGAGTTATCGGAGCCGACGCCGCCTGCCGCAGCAGCAGCAGCTGCAGCAGCAGCAGACCCGCCCCCTTTCTCAGGACCAGACACACCCTCAGCCAGCAGCATGTTATCCAGTCGCATGAGCTGTGCATCTGGTGGCTCCTCCTCCTGAGCTCCACGGATACTGAGTACTGTTAAGAGAGAAAAGAAAGAGATAAAAAAATGTCAGTTTTGTAGAGTTCCTAATATAGATTTTTCATAAAGAAAATTATTTTGAAATAATAACCAAAGGTAACAATGGTGAGAAAACAGCGGTTAAGAAAGCATCTGAGAGACATAGATGCTTGGTTATTAGTCTCTCCAAACCATGTTTATTTATAGAGCACTATACAAAGTAGACTGCTTTAAAGTAAGCCTTACTTTTGTGTAAATAAATGTTTTTTTTTTTTTAGTTTTGTATTCATTTCAGTAAAATTACTGAATAATATTGTTTCTTCTGATTTATGTACAATGTGGTTTCTAAAGTAAAATTGCCATATATATATAGTTGAAGTCAGAATTATTAGCCCACCTGAATTATTCGCCCTCTGCTAATTTTTTCCCCAATTTCTGTTTAAGTAAGAGAAGATTTTTTTCAACACATTTCTAAACATAATAGTTTTAATAACTCACTTCTAACAACTGATTTGTTTTATCTTTGCAATGATGACAATTAATAATATTTAACTAGATATTTTTCAAGACACTTCTATAAGTGACATTTAAAGGTTTAACTAGGTTAATTAGGTTAACTAGGCAGATTAGGGTAATTAGGCGATTTATTGTATAACAATGGTTTGTTCTGTAGACTATCAAATAAAAATATAGCTTAAAGGGGCTAATAATTTTGTCCTTAAAATGGATTTAAAAAAAAAACAAAACTAAAAACTGCTTTTATTTTTGCCGAAATAAAACAAAAAAAGACTTTCATCAAAAGAAAAAATATTATCAGACATACTGTGGAAACTTTCTTGCTCGGTTAAACACAATTTGGGAAATATTTAAAAAGAAATATATATATATATATATATATATATATATATATATATATATATATATATATATATATATATATATATATATATATATTTATATATATATATATATATATATATATATATATTACTTTGTTTACCAAGTAAGTAGTTCTAATTGGATTTTCATTGCAAAATTATTTCTTGCGTTATTATTTTAGCGATTATACTTTTAAAATCATTCTGCCATAATTCTAAACCATAGTTTTTATTTATTTTTTATTTTTTATTCTGTATAGAAATAGCCCAGAATGTTAATTACCTGTTTATTATTAGGATATCAGTGGTTTATTTGTATCTTTAATGTTATAAAATATTCTAATCTTACTCAACGTCCCTAGCCCAATAAATAAACTCAACAACTAATAAGAAACAAATTAGAAGGTTGTTTAAACGAATTAATTTGTGTTTTGCTAAAAGTCATAGTTATTCGTTTGGTCACCCTTAATAGTGAGAATTTTACCTAAAATAAAAGTGACTACTGCCTTATATAATTGAAGAAGACAGCGTTAATGTTCATGATATTAGTCCTTTTGACCTCGATGGACTATACAGTAGATGCACATAAGAAGACTGATGACTTTGGACCAGTTCAACCAATGGCAGTTTGAAGGTGTTTAGTAGCCAGAACCATTTCTGGAAAGTCTGCATTGGCAAGGTGTCTTAAATTACAATCAAACATTGTTTTGGCCTGACTTTCTTCAAAACTGCGTCAGAGCAGTTTATTAGATTTCACCTACAATTTATAGGAGCCTTTAGTCATCAGTGACACTGAAAATCCACAAAGCATCTTACTGGAAAACCTTCAGACAAATTATACGAACATATTACATAATAATAAAAGAGATTTAGTGGTAATCTGATATAACAAACTAAAGAATTGCAATTTCTGAATATAAAACTTAACAAACAAGAAACACATAGATCATTTATAGTCTGAGTGACCTACATGACAATCAAGTTCAAGTAAAAGTCTATAATAAAAACAACATAACATCTCCTTGTGAGCTTTCATGAAGCTTGAGCAATGATATATGGCCTCCATTTTAATTGCTCTCTTCTTTGTAATATAAATTTGGAACTATATACTAACCTTGGCAGTGCAACGGATCATAAAACCATAATTTCATTGATTTGCACATCATTTAGAATAAATGACTTGATGACCACAGATCTCATTTTTAATCCTTGATCTTCTGATATTTGTTCACTGTCAGGATTTATGTGAGTCTTTCCTGTTCCCATCACAAGTTAATTCAAATTTAGGAATGTAGTATATTTAGTACATGTGAATATGTATATTCTGTGAATATAAGCTACAGTACTGCTTTAATACGCAGATACTGTACTGTTCAAATGATCAAATAATCATATAATTGTGAAATATGGTCAAATTATGCAATGAACTGTGTTAAACGAAGCAGCAGCAGAAAGCATTATCAAATTAGTAAGGAACAAACATGCAAAGTATACAGAGGTGGTTCAAAATTTTGTGTGGGACTTGTTATTACTACACTATGAAGTAAAAAGGAGATTATATAAGGACTCTCAGAGGAGTTTGGGATGTGCTATTAGAGCATTGTGAACTGTTTTATCTATGTGTGCCACTAGATGTCTCTCCTTCTGTTCTGTTGTGTTTTGAGAAGGCAGAGCGACAACAGAAAGCACCTGCTCCAGCTAGTAACAAAGACAACACACAAATCCTCATTTACAAATCATTAAATTAATAAACGTATATTTATATTCTGTATATTTATACAGACGACACCTCAATGACATTAAAGAACCACAGGTAATAATGCAAATAAAATGGCTGTGGTTAAATCTCAACATTTACATTTATGAATTTGACAGGTGCTTTTACTCAAAGCTTTACATTTACACACTGTTTTATTTATTTACTTATTTATTTATTTATTTATTTATTTATTTATTTATTTACTTATTTATTAATTTATATATTCTTGCTTTCCCTCAAAACTGAACAAATTGATCAACTTTTTTGAGCTACAGGAAGACAAGTGGGAATTACAAAATAAAAATGAATAGTAAAAACAAAAGTGCAACCTACTACTGTATGTGAAAGTGGTTGAGAAAACGTAACACATATGTCTTATTACACATGTAAACCCACAAAAACTACCAATGTCTGTTGGCACTGCCGCAATCGAGGCAATGCAAACATTCCTGTGGCATCATTCTGAAGATGACAGGAGAAGGTGAGGCAACCAGTGCGTTGCAATCTGTTTCCAGAAGCTCAAACCCAATCAGCCCACTCCCACTGCAAATGTCAAGGGCCGTCAGGGGCCATCAGGAGCCTGCAGAGGTCAAGAGTTCAAGCTATGGGTTGAGGTCAGATTTCTCAAGAGACTGCCAGCAGGATAGCAAACATGGTGCTTCACGTGTGCAGACTTGTATAGAGTGTGCATTTAGAAATTATTTTAACCCTTTCATAATTAAATTTTAAACACTGCTGTGTGTTATTTTAATGTGAGAATTATTTCGATTTTATTGCTTTATAGGTTCCATAAGTACACGTCATGTTAATCATATGCTATTGCAGCCCGACAATATATCATTTTGTTTTCCATTTTCTGCAACTACTAACAAACCTATTAATATTGTAAAATATTTGATATTCCGATTTGCAGATATGTGTAAGAACATGTATTTTGTCGTTTAAACAGCTTAATAGTGATCATATTACTTTATCTATGACGAGTGTCACCCTGCGTTGCTGTGAAGAGATTAGAGCTGCTGAATTTACAACTTGTTAAATAATCAACTTCTAATATGAATGGAAGTAAGTGTCTGTTTGACTGTAAATAATAAATGTTCTAGTAATCTAAAGTGTGATTCTGATGTGAGAAAATTTGCATAGTCAGATTATGTTTAAGAAACATAGCTGCCATCATCATAGACATCCTTGTCTGTTTTAGAAAACATAAATGTTATGTTTTGCTAGAAATTATGCATATTTAAATTTCTGAAAAACAAAATAAACATTATTTGTCTGAAATAATGTTGAAAGTGTGGTGTGCATATTTCTCTAGCTCATTAAAGAAAAGAAGTTTTGAATTGAACAGCTGATCTTGTGGCGCACTCTATGTTTTAATCACACTGATGTGATTGTGTGAAAAGGGTTAATATAACAGTATTAAACTCCTCAATTCTGCAATATTGATTTCAGTCTGATTTCAGACAATGCTGTAAAAGAAAAAAAAATTAAATAAATAAAAAAAAACGGTGACTGTCCAGTTTTAGTGCAGGTTCGACTCTCAATTAAAACCATTTAAAAGTTTGAGGTCAGTGCCTTTGTTTTCTTTGTTTCTTTTTAATAAATGAACTGATTTCAAAAGAAAACCTAACTATCTTATATTTTTTCAGTTTAGTGGCTAATTTGTATGAATTCACAATTTCAGGCAAACGAAAATGTAATTTTTTTAAAGGAGGCATGGCACCAAACCAGGCACTAAACCCAAACTTCACTGGGGGATGAGCAAATCATACTACTGTATATTGTACAAATTAAATCACAAATTCGTATAAATTCAGGGTGCAACGATTACCTGGTTCCACTATAAACCGCTCTTTAATTCAGCACGTATAATTAATCACAAAACTGCTACAACTAAACAAAATTTTAAAATATAAACAGTATTTTGTACACCAACGTTAATACCCTATTAACTGGGTATTACCTATTAACTGAAGGCCGTTCACATATTGCATCTTTTGTGCGAGCAAGTTTGTTATTTCCAATGGAGGCTTGAGGCTTGAGAAAGAATGCCACAAAACGCATAACCGATTGGCTTCATACTTTGTCTAGAATACAAACATTTCTACTGAAACAAAATAAAAATACCAAACAAGTATACATAAAATATAATATATAATATTCGTTCATTTTCTTGTCGGCTTTATCTCTTAATTAATCTGGGGTCGCCACTTATCCAGCATATCTTTCACACAGCGGATGCCCTTCCAGCTGCAACCCATCTCTGGGAGCAACCATACACACTCATTCACACTCATACACCACAGATAATTTAGCCTACCCAATTCACCTGTACCACATGTCTTTGGACTGTGGGGGGAACCGGAGCACCCGAGAACATGCAAACTCCACACAGAAACGCCAACTGACCCAGCCGAGCTTGAGGCGATAGCACTACCTACTGCGCCACTGCGTCGCCTATAATATATATATAATAATACAGTTAATAAGTCAAAATTGCCTTTCAGACCGAAGTTCAGCAGCCTTTGACTACATTTGTTCTCTTTAAAAAAGGTTAATAATTAGGCTAACATGTAGCTTAGATTTACTTTAGACAATTTTTTTATTCTTATTTTTATTTATTTATTCATACATTGTTCTGTCATTTACTTTCAGTGTACATTATTACTTATGTTTAAATGCCAAAAACTTTTAACTGTCTTTCCTGATTTTTAAGTTCAAAGAGAAATGAACTATTGTTTACTTTTAAATTTATTTTGTGTTGTTTTATTTAGTTAATGAGCAGCAATAAATAACACTTTAAAACATAATGAGTTGTCATGTGATTTTCTAAACTAGAAGCTTATTAAAACTAATGAACGCTTAATAATGGTAATAATGGTGAAAACTCAGACTATAATCGTACAATCAAAATCCATAACCGTTGAATGCCGAATATCAATTAGCCCAATAAAAAAATAACAAAATGCCATGAGACATCGTTTTACAATATGGTTAGCTCATGTTAACTCACAGTGCATTAACTAATGTTAACAAGCACAGTGTTGGATTTTAATAATGCATTAGTAAATGATGAACTATGACTAATAAATGCTGTACAAGCATTGTTCATCATTAGTTCATGTTCATG
This sequence comes from Danio rerio, assembly GCF_052040795.2. Classification (NCBI taxonomy): domain Eukaryota; kingdom Metazoa; phylum Chordata; class Actinopteri; order Cypriniformes; family Danionidae; genus Danio; species Danio rerio. The sequence continues at coordinate 21,459,611 of NC_141022.1, forward strand.
AAATATATTAACTAAAATTAACTACATTTCTGGTATTATAAAGACATTAAGCATCACAACAATAAAGCATTACAACAGATTTAATAATTGATCAACAATACAGTATGTGTGTTTCCTGAACAATTATATTCAAACTGCTATTGTGCTATTCTTCTCAACTCTTCAATGTTGACTACAGGCTGTTTTCAACCTTCAACCAATCTTGCTCTGCTTTTACAAAAAAGAAAAAAAAAAAAGAAAAAACTGTCCAATTTCAGGCTCGTCTCAACTGTCTGCCCACCCAACTATTTCACAGTGAATAAAAAACACAAGTGTGTATCAATAGCACAACAGCAGAGAGAAAGAGTGGGTCTTTTATGCCTTTATAATAGAAATAGACAGCACCCGTGGAACGTGACTGGTGTGCTGCATCGACTAAAGAAACCAAGGCCCAGAAGTGCGCCACGTTCATCTGGAGAGGAAATCTAATGAGGCAAATAATGATTTATTCATTCCAACCATATCCTCCAGTGCACAATTAAATGCATGAAATATATTAAATAAATACAATGAATGCGGATAATCATACAATTCACTTTGCTGTTGCTTAATTACCCTAAACCGACGCAATGCACTTTATTTATTTTGATTCAGTAATGGCATGGCAATCGATTAGGCCGTAATGCTGCCGGCCCTGAGTGTGTGTGTGTGTGTGTGTGTGTGTGTGTTTGTGCCGAATGCACTGCTGATGTGGACTGAGCTGAACTCAACCACCCGCAGACAAACATTAACAGTTTTCTGAGAGCAGATCGGTCTCACTTTCTGTCCTTCAGTGGCTTCTTCTTTCTGTTTCTGTCTGTAAGAGAATATGGAGTAAAACGATACCCTAAGAAACAATGCCTTTCGATTTATATAGTAACCTATTAAGATACGCCTTAAACATGTTTTAAATTAAGTCAGATCGCTGCTATTCTGTGCCATTTTCACATCAATACTTAAGAAAATTATATTATTAATATTATTATTATTAGTAGTAGTAGTAAATTAAGTTGTGCATTAACTTAACTGCAATATTTTTTTTTATTATTAACAACCTCCCCTACCAAATAAATCATTACTGCTACTACTACTACTACTAATTATAATAATAATAATAATAATAATAATAATAATTATTATTATTATTATTATTATTATTGTTATTATTATTATTATTAGTAGTAGTAGTAGTAGTAGTAATAGTAGAAGTAAATTAAGCTATGTTCATTATAACTGCATTATTAGTTTTATCATTAATAATTTACCCTACCAAATAAACAATAATAATAATAATAATAATAATATTATTATTATTATTATTATTATTATTATTATTATTATTATTATTATGTGAAAAAATAGACAATGCAACCTTAATAATCAGCACAAATTTCCATATACATTATTAAGAGCATAACTATTCAGCTAAATTATTTTATATATATATTTTTTTATATTATTAAGTATGAAACGTAGTGATGTGTGAAAAAAGAGAAAATAAAGAAAGGTTGTGGGCATGTTGACCCATTTCCTCTAGTCTCCCTCTTTACTGTCTTCTCTCTCACCTGTTCCCTCTCTTCACCTGTGCTATTTAGCATCATAAGCTGCAGCAGGGTTTTTTTTTTTTTTTTTTTTTCTTTTCTTACAAGTCTCTAATGGACAATTCCACTTTTGGAGGCTTTTCAGATGTGATTTCTACTCAGACAAGTCTTAATGTCAGCCTCCCAGCAGTCACTTTTCTTTTCACAGCTGATTTGCCAATCCAGAACCCTCACACCCTGATAGCAAGACCTTATTTCATTCAATTCCACAAAAAATAAATAAATAAATAAAAAATAATAATAAAAAAATGGTAATCTTCAGAAAACTAGCTTCTTCCTTGTGTTTGTTAAAAATTAAAATATTTTTTTCAAATGTATGCTCAATCACAAGGTTGCAGAGTCGTGTAATCCTCCTTTGGAGCTGTAAGGATGTGTTTGGTTTGGGCTTGGAGCGAGGTTTAGTCAGGGGGTTTATCTTTTCAATGTCTAAACCGAGGCTGGTATGAACTTCAGGGAATTAAGTTGGGAGTCAAAGAGTGGAATGGATTACTGTTGAGACAGGGGGATTTGGCCTGATTTTGTACCAGAAAGACAGACATATGGCACACAGCAGACTCGCGCCTCTTTAGTTCTCAGCAAACTAAAAAAAAAAATCTCCTTGGAGAAACATGTCTGAATATTTATCTTTTTTTTTTTTTTTTTTTTTTTACTGTGATGTTCATGCTGTTAAAAGTAGGGCTGCACAATATATCGAAACATTATCGTTCTAGTGATAATAGTATACAGTATATATCAGAGAAGTGCAATAAGTTAAAATAGTTTTATATGCCAAGTATTCGTGTGTTAGATGCATATTTGTTGTTTATGCAAATCTGATCAATCAGATGAGGCCTTTAATATCTACGTATTACTTAAGAGGTGAAAATAAATACAAATGCTGGGAGACAAGAGAAGAAAATGACAACAGCCAATAAGAATCTGAATTTTTGCAGAGGTTTTTAGTCTTTTGTGGTGTTTTAAAGTCTATTTTTTAATTTAATTGTAATTTTAATATGAACTGTTAAACATTTTGTTGTACATTTACAGTAAAATACTGGCAGTTGGGTTGCCAGCCACATTCTGTCTTTTTACAGAACCACCCACTGTAAATATTATTTACAGTCTGGTACTGTAAACTCTCATAAATAAAGGTACGCGAGCTGTCACTACAGTGATACATTTTTAAAAGGTAAATGTTTGATCATGTTTGAAAGGGTACATATCGGTACCTCAATAGTATATATTAGTACCTAAAAATTAAGAAGAACGCTTTTGTACTTTTAAGGTACTAATATGTACCTGTATTATTGTGGATCTTTAAGGTACAAAGTTGTACCTTTTGAAAAGGTACCACCCCAATGACAGCTCACGTACCTTTATTTCTGAGAGTGTAACTACCAAATACAGTAACCTACTGTTATATTAAATATTCTTACAGTATTAAACTGTTTGTTCTACAGCATTATCATTACTGCTTTTCACTCTGTACTCCTAAATATACTTTCAAACAAATGTAATAAAAAAATAATATGTTCTAAAAATTACAAACGTTAACAATATGAAATAAAATACAAAAGATTTATTTATTTTTAAGGATTTTATGGCAATTTTTCCAGCCTTCTCATGTAACGTCAGCTTCCATATGCAGCTACAGCTTAAAAAGTGGCAAAGCTCAGAAAAGCTTACGTGACCCTCATAAACTCAAGATCCTGGTTTATCTGAACAACAAAAATGATTACTCTATTAAGCTAAATTTGGCAACAAGTTAAGTTTGCCTGAGATACTAGTATATTGTCTATTAACTTCACATCACATTTGAACTGAGTGTGACAGAAAATCAGTGCCACAATGCAATGCGTTAACAGCATGATGCTGTATGTAAATTTTCACAGGCTAAAAAAAGAAAACTGCTGTATATTTACAGACATTATGTAAATTACACAGTATGTCACACTTTTTAAAATACAGTATCATACTGTTAGAAATCGCCTGTAAATTTACAAAAAAGTTTTACAGTGTGATCGTTACATACATATTTTTAGTGTTGATAAAATAGCTTTTTTGTATTGTATATAATATTGTTACAGCAACACTCATAAACATCGCATATTTTCCCAGTATCATACAGCCCTTGTTAAAAGTATTTTTCTATTGCAACTATTTTAACAGGATTACCAAATATAAAAAAAAAAATTTATACATGCCATTTTTATACATGCCTACAACAACATACAAAACCAATAATTTCACTGTTTATTAAATCATTGCATACAGCTTAGAACTTAATTTGTTGTTGTTAATTACAGGTCACTGAACAGATTGCAAACAAATGCAGTATACATATTTATAAATTAGGGACGTAACAATTTGCACAACTCACAATTCAATACTATTCATGATTCAAAACAAATTAGAAATGAACGAAGGGATGAATGAGGTGTCTCTTTATTATTTCTCATGTGTTGCTTTATTATTATTATTTTTTTTAGAAAGCTAAAATATCTTTAGTTAAATTAAAAAGTAATAAATAACCAGAAAATTTTAATTGAAAATGAACTGAAAACAAAGATATTTTCTCGCACACTTTACGCAAGGGATAAAGTAAGTGTTTGCTATCACAGAATAAAGCCTGGTTTATTGGCTTCCTGTTGGATGTTTGTATAAGACTGAGAAATTAGACACAAAACAATGTTCTAAGCCATAATAGTTTGTTAATCTTTTAAATAAACATAAAGCTGACAGAAAAAATGGCTGAATTGAGCATACACTAACCTACATATTATTGAGTCACAATATGGTATGTGGATACAAGCATATGGGTCTAAACATATTTACTGGTGGTCAAGATGATTTTAAGTACGCTGTATTATTAGTTTCAGTGGTTGTTATCTGGAAATAACATAACTTGAATGCTATGTATGTTGGAACGAGCAATTTGAATCAAGTATTCCTGATAGTGTAATAAACTGTATTAAGTTGATGACATAAACAAAGAACATGAAGTTGTACATCATGCTGCCTGTGTGACAACGTGGTCATGACATTTGGAACCTCAGATTTAAACTTCTTTAATATCAACACCCACACTCGTCATCGATTTAAACTTTTCGCATCAACTGGATTGCCACTATTGTGCATGTTAAGCAAGTTTGACGCAATTGCAGTGGTCCCTGCTGTTTTAGAAAATGTATTGTTATTATGTTTATCAATAAAACAGACGTGAGCCAGGACATATTTTAATCCATGTTCAACTGGCTTACAGCTAATCATTACATCCCAAATATATTTGTATAAACTATTTTTACATTTGTAACAGGATAAATGTCAGTTAACAGGAAAAATTACTGACTTATGTAATTTATCATATCGTATATATTTTTGTTTAGTTTGAAAAGTATTAAGGTATTCAACCAAACAAACTAAATAATAAAGTAAAATTAAATTAAATTAAATAAAAGCCCCTCCTAACTCCTAAACGTCTGAAAAATAGAGTACTCATCATTTTGCTATGCAGGTCTACGTCAGCTACTCACAATGAAATTCAGAGAGACTCAGTCTATTTGTTTCATAGACAGCATTACAACGAATTACAACTGTGTCTAGTTTGAGCACATACTGTAAAGGCAGAGATGAAGTAATCATCCCTCTCTGACATGTTTTAATTTAATGGTGACAGGAGACAAATCCCACCTCTCACCGTCCTCATCTATAATTAATCTGTGGATGGAGGAGGCCCTATCAGTGACATTACACTGTGTTAATAGCACACCCCAACCAACACACACACACACACACACACACACACACACACACACACACACACACACAAAATACATTGATATCAGGCGTTCGTCCACATGCACTGTTTTTTTTTTTTTTTTTTTTATCTGGTTAATATTTGTTCTGGACTTAAATTCCAATTATATTGCAATCATTTTAATACTTCCAAGTAAGGCTGCACAATATTGTAAAAATTTGACAATGCAATACTTTGTTTTACTGCAATATATATTGAGGTATGAATATAATTGTATCAGAGGATTTAAATATCTGTATTTAGGAAGATTTCATTAATTTAGACGAACTGAAGTAATCAAGTATTTTTCTAGGCATTTCATATACATAAAATAAAATACATTAAAAACAGACATACATACATACGACAAAGCGCAAATAAATAAAGGGTACCTCTTTGTTTTTAAAGTCCATTTGAGTATTAGTAGACTGCTTAATATCTGTTGATACTGCTTCTTCAAAAGACATTTAACTCACTATAAGAAGCTTTGCAAGTACATCTCAACTAACACTAATCCTAAACCTATAACCTAACAGTCTGCTTATAATCTAATGAGAATTGGTTTGCAAATGATCGCTCATTTTCAGTGGCAGGTCCAAAACTATACAACATCTTGCCTTTAGAACTTTGTATCATTACAGATGTGGCACTATTCAAAACTAAACTCAAAACCTATTTATCGTTTTATTGTTTCATAGACACTTGTGTTCTTATCATTTTATGTGTTTTAATGTTTAAATTTGCGTTTTTAAGACTGTAAAGCACTTTGGGCAGCCTCCTGGTTGTAATAAGGTGCTATACAAATAAAGTTTGATTGATTGATTGATTGATTGATTGATTGATTGATTGATTGATTGATTGATTGATTGATTGATTGATTGATTGATTGATTGATTGATTGATTGATTGATTGATTGATTGATGCGATGTAGCTTAAATTCAACAAACAGACCATCAAAATAAAGTGTGACCAAATAAAGTGTTTGTTGATGTCTGGGGAGTCTAACAGTATACAAATACAAAAATTAAACATCCAATCATAGAATAACTTGGTCATTATTTTACAAACAATTTAATACAATAATATAAATTAATATTTTATAATATTTTCATCTTTAAATCTTTAATAAACAATCTAAACTTGCAATGTGATTTGCGAATACACATATTGCGATATTGATGCTCTGACGATATATATTTCAGTTACTACATCGAAGTTTGTAAATAGAGGCCAGAGAAGCTGACGCTCACTGTTTGGGATGCACAAAATACTTGTATAAAATCCAAAATGTTGAATTGGGGTGAAAAGTATATTGTACATCAGTGTCGAAAAACTGACAGAACTGAAAAATCATACTCAAGTAAAAGTACCATTTCTAAGACAATAAATGGAAATCTGCATCAATCCAATTCATCTTTATTGCTATAGCACTTTTACGAAGTAGATTGGGTCAAAGCAGCTTAACATATAGAAGTTCTAGTAAATTGGAACTGTGTCAGTCCAGTTTTCAGAGTTGAATTTCAGAATTAGCCAATTTGCTTTGGGTAGGAAAATAAGTAAAATAAACTCTGAATGAAAACCTTGTTAATGAAGATGTTTTACACTCTCTTGTTTCTACATTTAAAGTCAGCAAGAATTAAACATTTCCAATGTTTATTTTGCTTTGATTTCTTTTACTGCCCTTCTGTTGATGTCAGTTTGACGTTTCAGTCACAATATTCTTTACCACAGACCTCTTACTGGTAGTTTGCTACAAAGGGATGGTGCAAAACAGAAAACCCCATCTCCTATTTAATATTCAGTTTCACTTGGAAGCACATCAACATACTCAGATAAGAGTCTCAGCAACTTGCGGTCAAAGCAGACTTGAAATAGAAAAATTAAAAAATGAAAACTATAAATTGTAATCAGAATCAGCCATTTTGCTTGTAAAAACTAAAGCAAATGCAACCAGCCATGAAAAATCAAGAACGGTGCATCACTACACTAAAGCAACAAAAAACTCTTGCAAACCACTTCATTTAGTTATTTGTCATCCTAACCACGATCCCAAAAATACCAGACAGAAAGACACAACCACAAAGCCAGCCCGTCAAAACAAAAAAACAAAAAACAGCAAACGCAAAAGAAAATGGCTGTTGTAAAAACTGTCCATCCTCTACTACAACCTCAACTCCCTGCGAGCGTCTTAAATGAAAGCATGTTTAATTAATGATGTTGAAGTATTCTGTCACAATTAGGAAGATGTATGGTCAAACAAGGCGCTTGTGATGGCCCTGACAAGGATGATGAAAGTTTGCCTTCCTGGACTGGCACTGGCAGGCAGCACTGGGCCCTGGAGCCCCTCCAGATGCAGTCAATATGGAAACCTGAGAGCCCAGATCTCCAACAGACTCACACAGGCAGGCAACAAGAGGTTCGCATACACACCGCAATACATGCACACTAGATACAGTAAACATGAACAGGCAAAAACCTTTGCAAAAAAGATCTGGCTCAATTATTCATGCATTTGGACAATTGGTTTATTTTTCATACATTTCAAAATATTTTTGCTCCTCTTTTACTTTTATTATTATTTACTTTATTAGTTATTATTATGTCTTATTTTAAAGTAATTATATAACATTTTAGATAATTAATTTGTTCATTCATTCATTAATTTTCTTATCAGCTTAGTCACAGCGGATACCCTTCCAGGGATCTCTGGGAAATATCCATACACATCATACAAACTGCAATTTAGCCTACCCAATTCACCTGTACCGCATATCTTTGGACTGTGGGGGAAACCAAAGCACCCAGAGGAAACCCACGTGAATGCGGGAAGAACATGCAAACTCCACACAAAAACACCAACTGACCCAACACGAACGAGCAACCTTCTTGCGACAGCACTATCTACTGTGCAACCGCATCACCCATTTTAGATAACGATATATTAATTTTATTAGTAGTGACTAACAGTAAATTACTACATTTTTGGTCTATACAGGAACACTTGCAAAATACTGAAACCATCATTACAACAATTATATTATATTATATTATATTATATTATATTATATTATATTATATTATATTATATTATATTATATTATATGATATGATATGATATGATATGATATGATATGATATGATATGATATTATATTATATTATATCATATTATATCATATTATTGATGCTTAATTTTATTTATTTATTTTTTTGGTGGAAAGTAAACTATTGTAAGTAACGGTAAGTACACATGTACACATGTGGTAATACATAAACAGTAAGTAAACAAACTTGCATACAAACTGAAATTGAAAATGCCAATATGTGTTAGGTTAAACCGATAAAATATGGTTATGTGATTAAATATAGTAAATAGAGTAAATAATACTACAAAAAAAATTGGAATTAAAATTTTATATAATTTAGTTCAGGCAATAATACAAAATAAAAATGTAAAATATACTTAACCTTCAAAATGAGGCTATATTTTACTTGGAATTTTTTCTTATCTTTACAGCGATTCTTTGAGAAAATATCAAAGTCAGATATATGTTCTTTCAGATATTGATGTTCCCATCATGCACTGGAAAATTTGGCATTTTAGACTGTTTACTAGGTCTATTTACAATGTTTTTATATGTGTTTGTGTTGGTCAGTTTAGGGGGCGGTGAGAAGGCTCAGTGGTTAGCAGTAGGGCTGCACAATATAGGAAAAACATAACATTACAATGTTTTGTTTAGCAGGCTTTCTTCAGGTTTCATCAAGTAAATATATATATATATATATATATATATATATATATATATATATATATATATATATATATATATATATATATATATATATATATATAGATAGATAGATAGAAAGAAAGATATAGATATGAAAGCAAATGTTACCTTAAAGAAAGTAATGAAATGCTATTTTTAAATAAAAACTTAAAAGTTTTATAATGATGGATTGTTGGTGGTGTTAATGGCTAGATAGCTTGGCTTTACATGAAAAAAGTGAAATTAAGACTTGTTAAAAAGATTTAAGACCTACAACATGATATTTCAGTAGATTTAAGACCTTTTAGGGCCTAAAATGTAGCTTTTGAGACTTTTTTAAGAACCCACAGATATGCTGGGGTTACCTTAACCCTAACCCTAATCCTAACCTTTATTGTTTTGTTCTATTCTGCAGTATTATTACTTTCAGAAGAGTCGAACTGTATTCATGTGTACAGTAATTGAATAATCAAATGTAACATAATAATGAATAGTCTTCTTTTTATTAACAAGTCAATAAAATTATCATTGTTAATTTGGCAAAGGTACCAACGGTACAATATTTTATGCCTGAATGCTATTAAAACCCTCAAAGGCCTCAAAAAACATTTACTAAATGATAAATTATAATCTGGACTCAACATATACTAACGACACTACCATTGTGTATTGTGCACAATAAGTGTTGAGGTCATATGTTCAGTTAGGTTTTATTATCACATCTGTGTCAGTACGTAATCCTATTGTAATACAAATTTGTCGTGTAGTTTACTTTGGAAAAGTAAGTAAAATTATTAAAATTAACCCAGTTAAACTTTATGTAAAACAAATGTCAAATAACGAAAAAAAAAAAAAAGAAAACTCACAAAACAATTCTACTTCTACACATCTTAGTTAAGCAAATTACACTTGGTTTTTCATACAATAATTTGACTTAGGAAAAACCTATCAAAAAAAAAATTATGCACATGATATATTACATATTGTATTTTTCATACATCTCTGGGTTTATATATTGAGCTTGCGCTGTATTTCTGCTTTTCTCTCGGTCTTGTCTGTGTCATGGTGGGCCTGTCACCAACCCGTCCCTGAGACCAAAAGAGCACCAGCGACATGCTAATGCAACACAGCCGTCATTCATTACACAGCTTGAATACAGAGCCTCTCTCTGGTACAGGCTGAATAATAACAGCATCCAGACTCATTCATTCAGCACAGCTCTCTGCTCTTCTCTCTTTCCTTTCTGTCTGTGCAGAGGAAATGTGTTTGGCTGATGTGCTGCATTCGGTGTTAGCAACACATCATTAAACCCCACACACATAAACAATAAATAATACACAATAGTTTAAAAATCTGGAGCCATTATTCCAGAAAAAAATAAAAATAAAAAATTACCATAATATAATTATTAGTTATTAGAACCATAATGTGTTATTAGTTTTAGTAAAGTAAAACATTTGTACATTTTCTTTGTTAAACATTTGTAACATCTTAATTTTTTTTACTGTTCGCTTCCAATAAACTGAATGCTAAGTAAAGTCATCCTTGATGAAACTGATGAGAAATGTGTATAAAATATTTCATATTTACTGTCTTCACAATTTAAACAAGTGGTTTAAATTGAAATTGCAATTTAAAACATAAATAAAAATCAACAAATTTGTATTTTCTTTTTATTTGATGTTATGTTCATGTTTTTACTTTTTAAAATCGTTCTGCAAAAATATCTAGATATTATATACAATTATAATAGTATTATATAAAAGACATGGAAACAAACAAATAAAAAACAGCTGACCGTAGTTATTACACATTTTCTTATAATTTTCAATTGACTTTAATTTTCAAATTTAAATTTTATTGTACGTTTTAGTTTTAACTGTAAAAATCTTATATACTGTAATGTAAACGTCTGGTTTTAAAAGTATAGTTCACCCAAATATGTTTCCCAGTGATGGGTTGCGACTGGAAGGGCATCTGCTGTGTAAAAAAAAACATATGCTGGATAAGTTGGCGGTTCATTCCGCTGTCGAGACGGATGGACTGACAGACAGACAGACAGACTGACAGACAGACAGACGGACGGACGGACGGACAGATGGACGGACGGATGGATGGATGGATGGATAGATGGATAGATAGATGGATAGACAGAATAACAGCTTGTAGTTTCAGAAAGACAAGAGGATGAACAAATATAACAATATTAAGTAATGTAAAGTAAGTTCCATTTATATTAGCTCTTCATCCAATCCAATTTATGTCTACACTGATCTCAACCCTTTCTTCTTTATTCATAAAGTGCATAATTCTAATCAACGTTTGATGACATGGGCTTTGTTTGTCCAAGCTTTTAACTTTGAAATGAAACATGTTGCTGGTAAAGATGCAATGTCATGTATTACTATATGGTAATGGGTGGTGTTTTATTTATTCTTTTTATTTTGTTTATCACTCACCATTTTGGGGTGGAAGGGTTGCATGTGGTGTTCACTTCCGCCCATAATTATTTCTTTAAACTGATCTTGTTTTTTTTTCCCTTTTCAGTTTTCTATTGGTTGATTTGGTGGTGTCAGGCCTTTAAAACGGTCAGAAGTGCACTTCTCGCGACCCTACATTCCTCTTTATTTATAAAACGCTTTATTGTTGTGTTTTCCATTATACTTTCCTTTTGTAATTTGTTTGGCGTGAGGAGTTCCAAGTTGCTTTAGGTTTGTTTGGATGTTATTTTTTTAGTTGTTGCACTGCAAAAAATGCTTTTCTTGCTTAGATTTTTTGTCTTGTTTCTAGTGCAAATATCTAAAATTTCTTATATTAAGAAGCATTTTCTAGACAAGCAAAACATATTGTCTTGTTTTGAGAAATAATATGCCAATATTAAGTGAGATTTTCCTTAAAACAAGCAAAATAATCTGCCAATGGGGTGAGCAAATTAATCTTGTTTTTTCTTTTGACGTAAGATTTTGCTTACCCCATTGGCAGATTATTTTGCTTGTTTTAAGGAATAACTCACTTAATATTCACATATTATATCTTAAAACAAGACAATATGTTTTGCTTGTCTAGAAAATTCCTCTTGATTTAGGAAGTTTTAGATTTTTGGACTAGAAACACGACAAAAAATCTAAGTAAGAAAAGCATTTTTTGCAGTGTGGGATTCACCTCTCTTGTCATGTTAGATTGTTTGGCTGGTTACTTTGGCCATTGTTTACTTTTGTTACATTTTCTTAGGATCATAAGTCATATTTAAATTAGGGACCGTAACAAACAGACAGAAAGATGGATGGATGGATGGATGGATGGATGGATGGATGGATGGATGGATGGATGGATGGATGGATGGATGGATGGATGGATGGATGGATGGATGGATGGATGGATGGATGGATGGATGGATGGATGGATGGATGGATGGATGGATAGATGGATAGATAGATAGATAGATAGATAGATAGATAGATAGATAGATAGATAGATAGATAGATAGATAGATAGATAGATAGATAGATAGATAGATAGATAGATAGATAGATAGATAGATAGACAGATGGAGATTCGAAAAGACAAGAAGATGAACAAATAATGACATTTTTAAGTAATGTAAAGTAAGTTCTGAATTGACTGTAAAAAATAACCGGGCAAATAACAGAAGTGCTCAAGGAATTAGAGAGTGACAGAATGAAAACTGAAGACGCAGAGGAGGAGGGTAAACGAGCTGAAATTGAATGGTAAAGTACGGTGTCAATTAAAAAAATGAACTGGAGTCCATTGGCGTGATGACAGCTGGTGGGAGCCGAGATGACAGGCGTTACATTACGCAGCTTTGGTGGCTCCCGTTGTTCCATTTCTTACCCCTCCTCCCCCACTACCACAAACAGTGGTCAGCGAGACGCCTTTGAGGAGAGAGCTAGGACGCCACTGGCCCCCGAGCTATGGCTAATAACCGTGATTAGCATTAGCAAGCCTCCACCAGGCAGTCTGGTGCACAAGACAATTCTGAGCTACGCACTCCTACTTAAAGAGCTTCATTAAAAGAATTTGTTATTCAAAACAGCCGACGCAAAGTGTCCTCGGGCAGTCAAAGTCTTGTCTTTTAAGGTGCATCAGAAATGTACCTCGCTAAATCTAATCAGACTTCAGCTTGGCGCATTAAGCTAACCGAGTTTTTATAGCCTTTGGGCTAAATTAGATATCTTTCGCTTGGGTATGTTGCCAGGACACATCACAGGGACAAGAAAGCATGAGAACGGCTCATTTAGTTCATGGTATATGACACATAAACCATCATACAGTATCTGAGAGTCCAAATACAAATCTAAACACTGAAAGTTCAAATAGATTTTGTCTGTAAGGCTGTTGTCAGTAAGGGTGTAGTTTGACTCAAGCACAATAACTGTAAAGATATAGCTCTAATAATCATTCTGAAAATATAACAATAGTTCATACAGCAATACAAAGAAACAAGATATTTGGAAACACTTTCATTATTTTTCAAGCTGGTAAACAATAAAACACACAGGCAGCCGATCAGAATCCTTTCACAAATAAATACCTAAAGCAGCAGACAGCAGCACTGCAGAGAAACTCATGGTTTAATGGTAAACCATCTTGTCAGGGATGCTTTAAAGGTAATGGATATCTGGAAAACAATTGATTATACCTTCAGAACGAATGAAAAAGTACAAAACATAAAAGAACCTCAGATATAACAGTGGTTTCAACATCTTTGGCTTGCCTTCTTTTAAGTTTCAGGGGGAAAACCATACTTTGTGGTATTTTTTTTCCATTAGATTGACTATGATAGCTTAAACACAGCATGTTGAGGAACAGTGAACATTTAGCAGGAAAACCAGACGTACAAGCAAGAAAAATAGAAGTAATTGTATGTACAGTAATGAATTTTCACAATAAATCGAAATCAGGTATCCAACAATGTCTGTTTTTACTTTTGTGTATTTGCTAAATGTATTGCAGCAGCAGATCATGTTCAATTTCAAATGTTGTCCTTGTGCCTGAACTGACAAAAACACACAAACAATTGTCAAAATGTACATTGCATTAGGAAATAGCTTACAGGGGAACTAAAAACAGTGTCTGGTCCAAAATGGTTGCTGTCCAGGTCCTTTTGCATGTAAACGGTTTGGCATTGTCTGATAGTCACTTATATAAGGAATATTTGGTGGATATATCTATTATTTGGCCTATTATTTTGACTTTTTACACACACACATCCATATACATATATACAGACAGTATATATGACAGACAGTATATATATATATATGTATATATATATATATATATATATATATATATATATATATATATATATATATATATATATATATATATATATATATATATATATATATATATATATATAAATATAAAGGCCTAAACAAGATATTTAAGCAATACTTTTGTAACACATGTAATGCAAGGAGTCAAAAGCAAGAGAAGAGAAACCATCTGCAATCTACAACAGAAACAAAACTAGAGTGGTTCAACTGAATAAGTGTGAATGCATCTATCTTAGTGCAGCACATCTAAGATGCTAAAAAGATGGTTTTCAGTGCCTGTCTTAACAAACTCTCTTGCAGTTTGACTGAAACGGGAAAAGAAGAACGTGAAGAAGAAGATGGAGAAGAAAATGAAGAAGAAGAAAGAGGAAAAAGAAGAAAAACAGGCTGTATGAAGAAAAGGAAGGACGAAAAACAGGATCTAAATGACATGAATGCTTTTTCTCATTATAGTATCATTGATGTATATTAGATTTGACTACAGCTGTCAGATATGTGTCTTTGTTTTTGTGCACCAGAGGAATTACTACTGCTGTTTTGACTCTGTTACAAATTTAATAAACTCTTCACGAGTTATTAGCCGATAAAATACATAAACACATTACGAGAACCTTCAGAACACATACAGCATTGTTCAACAGAGGCCTATTGGAAATATATGCTTCAGACTACATTTATGTGTAATTGTGAAAACATACTTAAACATACAGTACACTTGACTGCAGTTTCAAGGTAAAATATACATGATAGGGCAATACGAGGGTGATTACTTATGTTTCTATGTCCAAAATTATATCCACAGTGACATTCATTCATTCATTCATTCATTCATTTTCTTGTCGGCTTAGTCCCTTTATTAATCCGGGGTCACCACAGCGGAGTGAACCGCCAACTTATCCAGCAAGTTTTTATGCAGCGGATGCCCTTCTAGCCGCAGTCCATCTCTGGGAAACATCCACACACACATTCACACACTCACTCATACAGGGCCGGAGTGGGACTCCTTTTCAGCCCTGGAGTTTCAAGCCTCAGACCGGCCCACCTCAGTTCACGACTGACTATATTATAATAAGGTCATTTACAATTCAGTTTCTAATTACACTATCACGTCTTTTTTTGAGAAAACAGCTGCTTTAGAACTTCAAATGTTCAACAACCCTAACTGTATTATGTCTTAACAATAAAAATGAAAAAAAACTACTCAGAAGAGAATCAAACCCGGATCCGCAGTGTCATAGTCTAACGTGCTAACCACTGGACCATAACAGCTATGCATGAAATTGTGGCTCGTCTGAGTTATATCATCATTGACCAGGCTGCGAGAAAAGAGATAAAAATAGCAGAGCTGCGATAAAATAATTAATAAGAAGTTTAAATTAATTTAAAAAGTGTGCCTGCTGAGAGCAACATATTCTGGAGCTATGGACACCGGCCCTCGCGGCCAAAAAACGGACCTGCCCACCGGGAATTCTCCCGGTCCTTCCGATTAGCCAATCCGGGCCTGCACTCATACACTACGAACAATTTAGCCAACCCAATTCACCTGTATTGATGTCTTTGGACTGTGGGGGAAACCAGAGCACCTGGAGGAAACCCACGCGAATGCAGGGAGAACATGCAAACTCCACACAGAAACGCCAACTGAGCTGAGGCTCGAACCAGGACCCAGCGACCTTCTTGCTGTGAGGCAGCAGCACTACCTACTGTGCCACTGCTTCACCCTCCACAGTGACATATTATAAAAAAATATTGATCTGCAGTTCGTTGCACAACAACAATAAATACCACAAAGCAACTTAACAGTATCCATGATTTGTAATTGAATACATTTGCCTCTCCATATGGACAACATTCCAAGCGTGGTCAGTTTGCTCAGTAGCTCATCTTGTACAGTGTTGTAATTGTGATGCAGAGCACTCGTGTTTAAGTCTGGGGAAGCACAGTTCACAAAAGAGACACAAACTATGTAAAATCAAGGTAAAACTATCTTGAAGTTTGAAGTTTTACCTAAAGTTTTAGATTAGTGATTTGCTAGGTGATCTGTAGAAAAAGTCTGAGTTCTCGTGAATGTGTACAAGAAGGATGTGTTTCTGTAAAATTCAAAAACATTTACAAAAAGTTTCAGTAATTTCAGAATCACACAAATATAGACAGCACTCTCTAGTGAATCTGTGATCTGAAACGTGCAAGCAAACATACCTGAAGCAACATATTTTACATTTCGGAAAAATGAAGGCTGAGGAGGCACATATTTTCAACTAGCCTCGTTTGGCATTGTTTTAGATGTAATCATCCTAACATATACAACCTATCACAAAAGCTATTTTGTTTTTGCTATTTCTAAATGAAACAAAATCAAATGTATAATTTTCTTTCTGGTCAAGACCAAAATAACCAAGAGATGTAAACAATAGCAACAAGCACACCCTAAAATGCTCCTTTGACACACTGTATTGGCTCCTAACAGATACGTATTGAGTTTCCGGAGTTGCTCTATAATGTCTGTCTCTTAAAGAGCTAGAGATGGGAAATGATCCCTTTGAAAGACAGCGACAGTGATCAAAGTCAGAATTAATTATGCACGCTTGTGTCTCTCTCCCCCCTCCTCCTCTCCCGGCGAATTTTGCTAATCTAATCGAGCCGGAGCCGAATGGTTTCCTCTCTGTCATCCCTTTGCATGCGTGTGGTGCCTGTTTACTAAAGGGAGAGGTGCGTATGACTTAATCTCCACTCCTTAGGGAATCCGCCAGCTCTCGCTATATTGCTTCCTTTATGAGGATTGCATGTTAGTGAGGAATTTCTCTGTAACAATCAGCCGCCAAGGAAATCAAGTCATCTTTCTCCTGGAATAAATACCTGCAGAGTTGTACTTGAAGGCTGACACACATAAAGCAGAGGAGAGAGCTTTGAAGGGATTGTGTTCTCAGTCATTTACTCAGTCTTGTGTTGTTCTAAACCAGTATGACGTTCATTCTTTCGCAGAACACAAAACGAGATCTTTTGAAGAATGTCTATGCTGCTCTTTTTTTAAAATGAAAGTGCATGGGGAACAGGAGCTATATGATACTGTAGCCATAACTTTTTTAGCAGCCACATCAACACAAAATATTGTTGTGTATTGTGTCACTCGTCAATTTAAAGCAACATGGATTCTGATTCATGGTTGCGCATAAAAAAAATAATAATAAAAAAAAAACCTAGCTTTAAGGGATTTTAACACTGCAATGTCACTGCTGTTAATATTATAATTGTGGTGTGAACTCTAAAACTATATATTTAGCATTTGTGTTATGCTGTAGTAATATTTCAATGAAAAATAAAATAAAATAATATAAAATAAAAACATGGCATAGAGCTATTCTGTTTTTTCTTGCCATACAAACTATAATGCAATAGCAACTTCACCAGAGGCCTTAAATCACTAAATTGGAAATTATAAACCATTGTTGAAAAATAGGTGAGGTTTTGAACTGTTTATGCATATTATATATATATATATATATATATATATATATATATATATATATATATATATATATATATATATATATATATATATATATATATATATATATATATATATATAAAGTAATTAAAGTGAAAATACTTCCATATTTATTACGTTTTTAGGTCATAATACATTTTAAAGATGTAAACATTGATGTTTTTTTATTGTGGTGATTTGCTGGCAAAGAAATACACGCAAATGAACACAGTGATGCACTTTAATCAGAACCCCACAGTGCCTACATTTACTTAATTAAATCACTGCCTTTGAGATTGAATAAATGTAAAAAGCCCTAATAACATTGTTTCTATTCCATGAATGGGAACAAAAGAATACTAAAATTGTATCCCAAGAAATTGAGAGTTGTGATCACCATTCACTCTCAGTAAATAACAAACAAAGCTGGGTACTACAGTAGGGCTGCACAATATATTGTTTGAGCATCGATATTGCAATTGTGAGTCACTGCAAAATCTAACCATTATAGAGTAAAAATCTAACATTTTCATGTGTTTTTAGGGCCTATGTGAACATTTTAAGAGTTTAAAGCAAATAGAGAACATAAAGATACATAATAGATACATTTTATTGAATTGTTTAAATGATGATGACTATACAATGCTCTTTTACATTTGATTATTCAATTTCTGTACCCGAATACTGTTAGACCCCCCCCCCACCAAAAAAAGCCATGTTTATTTCATTTGCTTCATTGTGTTTATTTATGACTGTAGTTTTATATGTATATACAGTTAAAGTCAGAATTATTAATCCCCATTTCTTTTTTTCCCAATTTCTGTTTAACAGAATTTTCTTAACACATTTCTAAACATAATAGTTTAATAATTCCTTTCTAATAACTGATTTATTTTATCTTTGCCATGATGACAATAAATAATATTTTACTAGATATTTTTCAAGACACTTCTATACAACTTAACGTGACATTTAGAGTAAGGTTAGGATAATTAGGCAAGTTATTGTATAATGATGGTTTCTTCTGTAGACCATTGAAAAATATAGCTTTATAGGGGCTAATAATTTTGACTTTTTCTTTTTTTTTTCTTTTCTATATAAAAATGCTTTTATTCTAGTTGAAAAAATACTTTATGCAGAAGAAAAAAATATTTTCAGGCATACTGTGAAAATGTTCCTGCTCTGTTAAACATAATTTGGGAAATATTTAAAAAGCAAAAAAAAAAAAAAAAATCTCAATTTCAATTTTTTCCAATATTGTGCAGCCCAAGGGGGTACATTCTTCAAATTAAATAAATAAAAAAATTGTTTCTTAGAAATAAAGTCATTTAGCTTTCTAAAAACACATGGGTGTATGCGTAATACGTCAAATTTAGTAATTTCTGTACTTTGTTGACTGTGTATGAATGTTTTCATAAATCAGAGGAACAGTGTTTATTTTAACGGCTTTAACATAATCCTGATCTTTTTCTGTATATTGTACCTAAAGATAACCTTATTTTTTTCTGAAAATATGCAGGGAAGAAACATAAAAAACAAAATTAAATCACACAAGTAGAGGAGACGAAAACTGTAACTTGCCTACATAAACACCCATGACAACTGTGATCAAAAGAGCAGTGAGTACATTCTTCAAATCAACTTATTTTTGTTTTATTGGATAAAAGAATGTCATCCAGGATTCTTAAATCATGAGTGTTTGCATGCACAATATATTAATTGTAGTAATTAGTTTTACTTTATTACATTTAGTACAGGTATCTTTTCAAACATGCAAAGGAAGAATGTTTCAGTTTAAGTACATCATGTTTTTTTTTGTTTTTTTTTTTAAACATAACCCTAATTTTAAAGTTTTCTAACTCATTTGGACCTTTTAAAATTCTGTACCTAAAGCCAATTTTATTGTTCTAAAAATATGGACTTCAAAACACAAATAGGAAATTACATAACTGAGAGAAGAGCTCCTGAAACCATAATAACAACTTGCCTTAGTCAACTCATAGACAACTGTCATCAAAAAAAGCAACAATAACATTCTTGAAAACATCTCATTTTTTATTTAACAAACACAAGGCAATAAATAATATCAGCTGGTTATTTTAAGGTAAGTCTAAAGTTACATCATGACTAGCGATTCAATAGCTTTGTTTCCATCCCCATTTTTATGCAAATTTTAAATGCCAACATTTGTAGGAAAAATGACATTGATATGTATAACATCTGAAAATGTGTACAAACAATGCATGCACACTACTGAGTAGGAACTTTTTATCAGAAAAAATCCACACAAACTACGATAAAAAACACATTTAGCAAAGTCCAAAAGTCATGTGATTTTGTTTTAAAAGATTGTGTGCTTATAAAAATGGGGCATTGTTGGACAAACCAGTCGATCAACCACATTGTACATCATCTGAATGGTTGTTTTGCTCATTCTAATCCTTTAACAAGAGTCCATCATTAAAGTGGTTCATAACCTCCCAGACTGCACTCTTACACCTTCGAAAGCCACTGCAAATTATAAATTCCTGTTTTGTGCCCTAACTACAAGCGGCACAATGCTGTGACGTGCAATGAAAGGTATCTTTCCATTTCAAAAAGGAGCCATCCATCCATGACTTCTACATGCTAAATTTCTATTTTGAAGGGGTTTCCGTTTCTGTGACATTGAATCTGAGAGACAGCAGAAACTACTATGACAATGATTACGTGCTTTATTTAGTCTTAAATGCTACCAGTGTGAGTTTGAATACCATTTTACATGTAATTTATTGACATAACGACAGAAGCAGAAAATAGATTACCCCAGACCTTGAAAATAAAATAAGTAGACAAAACAAAACAAAACAAAACAAAAAAAAAGCAAAAAAAAAAAAAAAAAAAAAAAAGCAAAGCAAAGCAAAGCAAAGCAAAAAAAAAAAAAAAAAAAAACACATTGAAGACAAACAAATGAGAATGGTTTCAAGCAAGAGAGCACATTTTCGGTGCGAGAGGAAAATCACGAATATGCTGAGAATTCTGACAGAAATGGACCTTATGAAATGCCTTGACTTTGAAATGGCTTTGTCATGGTGGCATGAATGAAAAGTTAGTGAATGAAATGGGAGAGGTGGTCTGTTGCTTGAAAATTTTTATAAGCATAGTGTGAGAAATTATCTGCAATTGAACTTGTCGCAAATTTAATAAGGTCAAAATCACAATTGTGTCATGATGAGCACGCCGGAGAAAACTAGCATCGAATGGTGACGTGATGACATTAACTGAACTATGTGAAATGGGAACATGAAAGGAACATTCAAAAATGTAAACACCTTAATCATATTATTGTCTTCAGATTAGTGTTACTGATGTCCATGTAAACTTAGTCAATCTCTAAAAGCACTGACTTGGCAGGTCTAACAGTGTGTCCTACTTTGATGCTGATGGTTGCAGGTGTGTTTGAGAGCAGAGGTGACGGTGCGAGAGCAATAACCTTGCTCTGTTGTAGCCCTAAAGAGGCCCTCTATACGAGCGCCAGCATGTAAAGGAACCCCAGCACGCTCGCCTGGGTCCCCACGGTGTGTGTTTGCACGCGTGGCACATTTCATAAGGCTTCGCTCTTTGACTGGTGATGAGTTTATGCGAAAGTAATTAACAGTAATTAATCCTTAATTACCATAATTAGCCAAGTCGCAGTAAATTAAACCACATCTGGAGGCAGATGAAAGGGGCTCGGCAACCGAAGCGGCCTGTTTTTCGCTTTATTTTTCTCTTTTTTTTAGACGACCGGGGGCGAAACCAAAGCCATCTGACAGCATTTGGTGGCGACTACCTGTTTGATCAAGACTTCTGCGTTTTTGGCTTTGGATCCCATGGGAACAGGAGATGCTGAGGGGGATGCAGCATGATGGGAAAGGGGGAGGAATGAGGGATTCATTTCAAACTACAATAACCTCTCATCTCGAGGGGAGCATCTCCCTTAAGCTACGACATGAGGACGTGCAACATATGGCCAGTCGCAGACGCGCAGACGATCGCCTGTGGTGTCTGGCTCCTCTGGAACATGGATGTCTGCATCTCACATATGACACACAGCAGACGGACGCATGTGATGAATCCATCTCTGTGCGATTCAAAGTAATTTCAGTCACTCTGTGGGTACATGCAAATATGAGCGGGTTTTATCAAATAAATGCCTGTTTGAATAGGAGACTTTTACCTGAGGCGCTCAGATAAATTTGTGGTTTTGTTTTAATCAAGTTGTAATCCACATATACCAATGTTAATGGACAATTTATCCACTTTGGTTGCACAAACAACCCTACAGTGAAGATTTTTAGTGTACTGAGCATTATGAAGGAATAGTTCACCTAGATGATGAAAATGTACTTACAATTTACTCTTTAAACTTTAGTTTACCCTCAAATGGATTTAAACATTTATGTTTATTGTAATATAATATAATATAATATAATATAATATAATATAATATAATATAATATAATATAATATAATATAATATAATATAATATAATATAATATAATATAATATTTGATTTTTTTCTTTTTTTTAAATTTGCAAAATGATGTTTAACAGATCAAGAAATTTTTCACATTATGTCTGATAATATTTTTTCTTCTGGGAAAAAAATCTTATTTGTTTTATTTTAGCTAGAATAAAAGCAGTTTTTATTAAAAAAAAAAAAAAAAACAATAAAGGTCAAAATTATTAGCCCCCTTAAGCATGTTTTTTTTTTTTTTTTTGATGGTTTACAAAACAAGCCATTGTTATGCAATAACTTGCCTAATTACCCTAACCTGCCTAGTTAGCCTAATTAACCTAGTTAAGCCTTCAAATGTCACTTTAAGCTGTATAGAAGTGTCTTGAAAAATATATAGTCAAATAATATTAACTGTCATCATGGTAAAGATAAAATAAATCAATTATTAGAAATGAGTTATTAAAACTATTATGTTTAGAAATGTGTTCTCCCTCCTAAACACAAATTGAGAAACGGGGGGAGGATAATAATTCAGGGTATTTATAATTCTGACTTCAACTGTAATAATATTATATTAATATATTGTTAATAGATTGTAGTTTGTAGCATTAGTTCATAAAAAAAATTGTTTTATGATAACTGCTACTCAAACATCATTTAGAAAAGCTAATCTCCTCCCCATAGCATTTAAGTAATGCACCAATATACTAAAGACCCAACGAGAGAAATGAGCGTCTGTGGGCTGTGGATGATCAGCGTGCGTGTGTCACTCTCTAATCACTTATTTACACAGAGTTTGAGCAGATTAAAGTAGGATTAGGCTATTTGCCACACCTGCAGGCATCTATGTGCCTTCCAGCCGCCCACTAAACCACAACAGCCTCCATCCACAGCTCCAGCACTGGCACAACATCCGGCAGATAAACACTTATCAGCTGAACAGAGTCACAAACACCGCGCCTGCATCCAGATCACGCAAACCACTCAATACGCTGATGCTTTTTGATTTTTAAACACAGAAAAGCAGCATAAAAGACTATCTATGACAGCTTTTTAAACACAAGACATTTGATATAGCATTTTTTTTTTACATGTTTTACAAATTCAACTAATTGCAGTTTTTCCCAGAGATGGATTGCGGCTGGAAGGGCATCTGCTGCGTAAAAACTTGCTGGATAAGTTGACGGTTCATTCCGCTGTGGCGACCCCAGATTAATAAAAGGACTAAGCCGACAAGAAAATGAATGAATGAATGAATGAATGAACTAATTGCAGTTCAAAAATATGGAATCCATTTAGGAAATAAGTTGATTATGCCCACTTAGGCAGCATGTTTTATACATAAAATACCGTAAAAAAGCTAAGATCATAAAAATTGTTTTTAATATTTTTACATTAATACATTCTCTAATGCAAAGCTACATTCCCAGCATCATTATTCTAGTCTTTTCTCATGATTTTTCATAAATTATAACATGATTATTTGCTTTTCAAAGGGAAAAAAAAGTAGTTATTGTACAGATTTGTTCAATTATAATTGTCTTTACAGTCTCTGTATATAATTTAAATAAAATTCTATTATTACAATATTTAACATATTATTTTAAATAAATAGAATTATAGAAGTATATAAAAGTATAATTAGAATTATTTGTTAAAAATCTAAATTAAATTTACATTTCTATTAAATTCTCACTTTTATTTTAGCTTTATTACTCGGAAATAGACTTCCATGCATTAATCAAACCTAATAAATAAGGCCAGACAGAATCTGTGGACATTTTTTTGCTATTTCTGTGAAGAATTTTGTAAAAAGTCTGCTGATTTATGATTTTAAGAGTATCATAACTAAAACCTTAATTTATGAAATAAAAATAATAATATTTATATATTTTTTTACGATGCAAATCCAATTAGATCCACTTATTTGGTAAACAAAGCAAGTCTCTCATATTTTATCTACTAAAAGACAGAAAATAATACTTTACAAACTGTATTATAAATAATTCATATGAACATTTTAATATTACTATTAATATATCACAATATTATTAGTTTAAAAACTGAATAAATGTAAATTTACACACGCTTACACAAGTAAATACATATATTAAATTATGGGCTAAAAATCTGATTCCATGTGGGCTTATTAATAAACAACAGAAATATATTACCCATTGTTGTTTCATATTATTTGTAATCTAATATACATTTTTTAACATATTTTTATATCTTCTGTTTTTCGATGCATTAAAAACATTATCATCAAGTTGTTAAGTGTTATTAAGTGTATAAATTAAGTTTTTTTAACAATTATTACAATTATGCTGTAACTATGAAAATATGTTAATATAAAAAAGGCAACAAACAACTTTAGAATTGCGCTAATGTTACTAAAAAAGTCTATCTATAACTTGTATCTGGGTTCATTAAAATAACATTTTATTTCTATTTTTAGTATTGTTTTGTTTCTCTTTTTTATTACGCAAAGAGGTGAACAGATTACTTTGAAACACATACAAATGGAGAGGGGAAAACAAAGAACAGAAATAGAAAATCAAATGCAAAAAAAAAAGAAAAAAAAAACTGTCTGATATCAGCACACTGTAAGAAAAAAAAAATTCTAAAAAAAATTTCTTAAAAAAAATTCTACAGATACTCTTTATGTAAGTTATTTATATATATATATATATATATATATATATATATATATATATATATATATATATATATATATATATATATATATATATATATATATATATACACGCACGCCTCCCACCAGTGCCGATATACAGCCATATCGCACTGCTAATCGTGTGATTCGTGTGATATTGCTCATATATATACACACACGCACACACAACTTGCATAATAGAAGGCATACTATTACGGGGGTCAAAATATCAAAAACCCAAGTAGATAGTATAGATAGAAATAAATCAGAACAAAACCAATTAATGGAAGGGAATGACAACAACGATAATGGAATAATGGTAATAATGACAGTAAAAAAGACATGACAGTAAAAAACAAGTTTGTTTGTTATAGTGTAAAAAAATGCTGATAATCTCCTTTTTTTTGTCACACATACTGTAACAACAAAAAACCAAATACATTTTAGAGGAACTCATCTTTTAATCATCAAGAGAATCTTGTTAGCTGCTTTCTGTGAGTTTAAGCGAACTATCAGAAAGAAAAAAAGAAAAAAGATCTCTGCAGGATTAGCCCTCGCATCGCTAGCTGTCGAGGTGTAAATTAGAGCACCGGTAGAAGGCGAGAAAAGTCTATTAGCGACCTGATTCTGGCAAAGAAACTGGATCTGAAATGACCCTGAGGTACAGAACGGTATAACAGAGCGAAGGTTTAAGAAGCGGTTGTAGAGGTAAAACCTGTTACTTCAATGACACAAGGCTATCGTGATCTCTCCGTAAGCTCAAGCTGGAGAGGAGATCTCACACTGAGAACCGGACCTGACACGTCTTATGTAAACAAGAGAAATGAGAGGACCTGCCAACACTGACACAAGCACCCGCTCTAATTGGACTATCGCCTATAAGCTATTTTCTTTTTTCCGGTTAACATGGTTTCCCTGCACACTGGAAATGTTTTCCGGAAACAGACTTGTTTGTGGTTTTCAATGTGACTTCTTAAGGCAAGACACTGCAGGTAAAATAGAAAATAATATTCATACTATCTAATATGTTAACCACATGCTTCCCAGTCTAAAAATTAAATTATATATATATATATATATATATATATATATATATATATATATATATATATATATATATATATATATATATATATATATATATATATATATATATATATAATTTTATTTAATAAATAAAATAAAAAAAATTGGAATTGGAAAATACTGTGAACACCTTAAAAAGTATGATCAGGAATATGCAAAAAAAAAAAAAAAAAGTAATGTTGCCTTGCAAATGAAATGGATATCCGGCCACAAACTTTAATTCTACAGTTTGTTATTGTGATGTGTCTCTCTATGGAATTTTCCATTTGCAAGCTGTGGTGCGTTGGCTGCGCTAAAGCCGCCTTGTGCTGTGAGCAGTAGTGAAACTACACACAAACTAGACATCAAACTTCATAACATCCTCCATCCACAAGACACCAGTCCACCAGAGACCAGTGTTTTGTGTGTGGTAAGCAGTAGGCCCTGGAGGACAAGAGCATAGATGTCTGTTCGTTTCAGTTACTGCCACTCATCATTTTCACTTACTTCAACATAACAAGTGTTGCTTAAAAGACATGCGTCAATATCAATCTCAGTAAGTTGAATTGACAGAAAAAAAGATTTTTTGTCAATAGTAGGAATGTATAGATGTGTGTATAGGTAGTAAGGCTGCACGATATTGGAAAAATCTGACATTGCGATATTCTGTTTTTTTGTAATAAATAATGCTATATGAATATATAATAATGAATAACTCTATATGGAAAGTGTTGATAAAAATATTTAAAAAAATCTAATAAAATAAGTGTTGGAAAGATTGATTGCAATAGGATGTTGAATCATGCATACGAATAATACCCAGGGGTCTCAAACTGCCAGCCCACAAGCTATTTGCAGGCCATTTCCCCTCCCTCCGGCCTGCAACTGACATCAAAAATATAACAAGATTTCGCCCAACAGATCACATGATTTTCAATCACTATCATTGTTGTTCAGTTGCATATAGTGCATATATTGTGGTTTTGACCCCCTACCTACTGGACATTTAAAGTACTGTATTTATTTGGGTTACTTTCAGTTTCTCTCAGCGTGCCGTCGAGAGTAGCGCGATAGCAGATTATTACTGGTACTGAATTAATTGTTAAAATATATGTAGTAAGTGCTCTATTTTTACTAAAACTATATTTTTTTAAATATTTAAGAATCATTTGATTATAATCAGTTTCATACTGCCTGTATTTTGTTGTACAAACACCTCTTCATGGCTTACACGCTATGCTGCTGGTGTAAATATGATCATTTTGCTAATATTCAGTTCAAATGGTCTCATTTAAAACATGTTAAATTAAATGTGAATATATACATGCAGTACTTTTCCTCTCTTTGTTGCAGTTTTACAAAAAAGAAACATATTGAGAAGAACAATTGCCAGTAAATTCGACAAAGTTACCCAAACTCTTTTCTGTTAAACATTTGGTTAAGCAACAATTGATTGAGATATAATAATGATAATAATAATAATAATAATAATAATAATAATAATAATAATAATAATAATAATAATAATAATAATAATAATAATAATAATAATTAATATTATTATTATTATTATTATTATTATTATTATTATTATTCCTAAAATTAAATTGTAGTATTTTCATAGCCATTTAAATTACCCCTTCAATTTGTACAACAAGATACAAAAATGAGCTTTGATACTCTGGAGAAGAATGCCTAAGTGTATTAATTACATCAGGTTTCCACTTTTTTTCTTGTGCTTGAATGCTAAAACAGTCTCCTATGAATTGTCAGTCACTGATATGACCCTCCTGCCAATTTGAGCTTGATACTCCTGCTTTAAACAGTATTCAGGTAAAGAAATGTGCAAAAGAAGCAGTCTTTATTGTTTAAATAATAAAATAAAATGTATGCTTATTAAAGGTACAATTTCTTGTGCCTGAATGCTTTGAACTCTTGAATGTTTAAACAGTGACCGGCCTTAAAAAACAGATTTCTACTTACAAAAAAAAAAAAAAAAAACTATGGCTTGCATATCCTGCGATGTGACTATTGCAGATGCACACATTGCAATATCGATGATGAAACGATATATTGTGCAGCCCAAATACATAGCAAAAGTTTTAACCACTCTATGTGCAATAATGTGAATTCAAACGGATTTAAATTAAACTTAAATTACATTACAGCTAAAACAAGTTTGAATGTCTTAAAAAGGATAGTTCAATCAAAAATGAAAATACTTGAAAAAAAAAAAAAAATTACTCACCCTCCACTTACTCAACCTAAGTGTTTGTCATTATTTTTTTATGAAAAATTGTATTTAATCAATTATTAATATTAAATTATTTAATTATTTAGTAAGTAACCTAATTAAGCACCAATTCTTTTAGCTAATTGGGTTAAATAAATAACTCAACTTTTTTTAGTATTTTTTGTTTTCTATATGTAGTTTGATGGATGCCAGCAACCAGCCTTCTTAAAATATTGTCTTTTTTGTTTAACAGAACAAAGAAACTAGATAAATTTAGAAACTAAATAGTTTTACAACCACATGAGGGAGAATGAATAATGAGGTAACTTTAATTTGGGGGGTACTATCCCTTTAATTATCATCAGACAATGCTAATGCTTAAATCCCAATCTATGTAAATAAAATTATATGACTATGTTATTCATTCATTCGTTTACCTTCAGCTTAGTCCCTTTATTCATAAGTGGTCTCCACAGCAGAATAAACCGCCAACTTATCCAGCATATGTTTTACACAGTGGATGCCATCCAGCTACAACCCAGTACTTAGAAACATCCATACACCCAGAGTAAAACCCACGTGAACATGGGGAAAACATACAAACTTCACACAGAAAGGCCAACTGACCCAGCTGGGACTCGAACCAGCAGCCTTATTGCTGTGAGGCAACAGTGCTAACTAATGAGTCACCGTGTAATTGTGACTATATTAAATAATGGTGTTTTGTCACTTTCAAAATCCCCAAGAAATGTGTCCAATTGGGGTCAGTTATTAGTTGACGCTATTGCTAACCTAGAACACAATTTAAAACGATCCCAAGAGAAATCAACTGCCACGCCCAAAAACTCCATTAGCAGAACCAATCTTATTTTTCCCCTC
Organism: Danio rerio; assembly: GCF_052040795.2. Lineage (NCBI taxonomy): Eukaryota > Metazoa > Chordata > Actinopteri > Cypriniformes > Danionidae > Danio > Danio rerio. Next base: position 21,488,894 of record NC_141022.1, read on the forward strand.
AGAAACAGACATCGCTCTCTGATTTCCCAAACCTCATATCACTGAGGAGAAAACAGAATGAAACACAGAAAAGAAAAACATGATCCAATTTTTCACATATTCAGAGATAATTGTCACAACATGGGATTTTCTGTTCTGATTGTTTTGGGTTGGAGATTAGCGGCGCAGCTAATCTTGCTAATTAGTGCTAACAGCGTTACTCACTTGACTCCCCAGTGAGACAGGGACTCCTGCAGACTCAAGAGTTAAGAAACCAACGTGGCAGAACATGCAAATGAGCTCAATGCGGACCGAGCTTCATGGAAAAGCCGGCCCGGACACAAAAAAACGGTGTGCCCCAAGGTTCATAACGCTTCAATCACTCAATCTCATTGGCTTATGTGGGTCGAATAACAGATGCACATGTGGGTCAAAGGGAACCCCCGTTGTCAATCATGAGACAAAAGTAGAGAGAGAGAGGTCATTTGTATATGAACTCATTAGAGAAAGTAGCGGGGGGTCATTTTTACATCTCCTTCTGTCCTTGAGGCGATATGTATGAAAAATGAGAGGTAAGTCTCAGACGGCAGTGGCCATGCTTGACCCGAAAAAAAGAACCCGCTTTGACGTTCCAGCTAAATGGATAGGTGATGACAGAGCTACAATACAGGCCGCTTCACAAGTTATACAAACACAAAACAACAAAAAAAAGGATAGAGAATCCTGTTTGGTCTGAAAACGCCTCGACGTGGAAACCAGTGAAGTGCATAACTGTCAAGGGGAATCGGAGTCTCGGCGGCTCAGGGGCCGGTCGATTGTGCTAAGATCGCATAAAGCATCCTCATTCGCTCTCTCTCTCCATTTGTCATTCTCCTTCCTCACCCGACCGGCTCGGAAATGCTCCCCCTCACCACCACCACCACAAACCCATCCCTCACCGAAATACCCACCGCAAATAAGCTATGCATGAGTCAACACAAAAGGAAATTGAGCAAACGCGAGGCGTGTTTGCGCGGCATCTGCTTTGAGGGATTGCAGTGTGACTAAATAGGCAGCTTTCTGTCGGTCAGCCCATCCACACCTGCCTCCCCAGCTGGACCACCGCGCTCTCCTCCGCACACAGCCCGATCCAAATAACTCCCAGCTGCCGACTATATTTTTAGCCCTGGCTTTTATTTTCACACCTGCGGGGAGTGTTTTCACAGTCGACTTTGGGCTTTCCCCCCTCTGGCTGCGGGCAGGTACAGTAAATGGAAACACATGTTGTTTACTCATCAACTTTCATCAGGCTGTTTGCATGAAGAACAGGGCTGTATCTGGCGAGGGCCTGATTTCCAGGAGCTACGTGACGATTCCTACTTTTGGACGACTGATTCTGAAGAGATATGCACCTGCGTATTAAAAGCATGTTGTGACAGCTGGGTACACGGACATTTTTTTGTTGATGTCGCACTGGAATTTGTAACAAGATATATCCTGACACCTAGTGGTTTGGATGAAGCTGCATATACAAAAAGTAGTTACACTTAAAAAAAAAAATCCTTTTTTTCTGGCAAAAATGTTAAATAATATGTTAAATTACAGAATTTTACCGTAGAATAACGAATATTAAATTACAAAAATTTACTGTAGGATAATGAACGTTAAAATTACAAAAAAATTACCGTGGAATAACAGATGTTAAATTACTGAAATGTACTGTAGAATAGTGAACGATTAATTACTAACAATTTCTGTAATTTAATGGCCGTTATTTTACAGTTTTTTTTTTTTTTTTTGTAGTGTAGCTATTATTAATCAATTACAAAAGTGTGCAGTAATTAGCAGTTTTATATGGTTTATGAGATAGTATTAAGTTAGTCAGGTGATCTAAAAAATGTCAGCATTAATTATGCAACCCACTTCTTTAAAAATCTGTTTGAAAATGTACACAACAGTGATAAAGTAAAGATGGCAAACATAGTGTTTTTAGAGATTTATAGATGACAATGCTATAAAAAAATAAATGATTCCAAATCAAATGGATTAATCATATGTTGTTGTCCTATATGTTCCATGTTGTTTGGTGGATTAATGCCTACATGCTGAAAATGTAATAAGGGTGCACATTGCATACACCATTTTCACAAAATTGTGGTTTAATAGTTCGCGTAGAGACAATATCATTGATATGGTTTTCGAAAACTTTTTCAAATCTGTTGTCAAAAACAAGCATTGCACACTAGGCCTATATAAACACAAGCATAATGACAACACAGTGCAACAGTCTAAAAATCACATATATGTATGTATATATATATATATATATATATATATATATATATATATATATATATATATATATATATATATATATATATATATATATATATATATATATATATATATGTTAGTTGTGTATGATTTTTTAAAGATTTATTTATTTATTTATTAATAATAAATGTTACAATTAATATTATTAATATAATGCAAACACCCCAGGGGTCGCAATCCAAAAGAAAAAAAAGAGAAAAAGGCTGATGGCTTTTTATTTGCATGTTATTTTTAATGTATCCAGCTAATACTATTTTTTTTTCTTCTGTAGGTTCTGGATAAAATATGGTAATTCTAACAGTTTATTTGATTTTTTTTTTTTTTTTTTTTTTTAAATCACCAAGCAAACCCTCCACATTTCCCCCCACTTTGGAAACCATAGGCTGGAGCGGCCTAAAGGTGAACCCAGAGCTGAAAATAAATGCTTAAGTAGGAGTCAAGGCAAGAGAATGACTAAAGCCAATCAGAGTCAGAATATCTGCAGAGGTTCATAGTATAGCACTCATTCATAGTGTTTTAAATATTAAAGGTTTACATGTGGACAGTTTTTTTTTTTTTTTTTTTGCCTGAATTAGAAATAATTAGATCAAAAAATAATAATTTTACATGTTTTATTTTAAAATAGTTAAATCAATTATTTAAATACATATAGTAATATTTTCTGCGAAAATGTTATATTGTAAGAAATATCGTTAGGACAATATTCCCCAATTTCTGTTTAACTTAAAGAAGATTTTAAATTAATGGTCCATTAGTTAATGTTAGTTAATGTATTTAATAACATGAACAAACTAATAGTAATACATGTATTACATGGCAATAAATACATTACAATACATTAATAATCATACATTATCATGGTGCATTAACTAATGTTAACAAGCACAACTTTGCACTTTAATTATGCATTATGTAATAATAAACTATGGTTAATAAATCCTTGATAAGATTATTCAAACTTAGTTAATGTTAGTAAATATATTAACTAACACCAACTAATGGACTATTATTCTAAAGCAGGGGTCACCAAAGTTGTTCCTGGAGGGCCAGTGTTCTGCTGATTTTAGCTCCAACCCTAGTCAAACACACCCGAACAAGCTAATCGTAGGTATACACCCAGACAGGTGTCTTGAGGCAAGTTGGAGCAAAACCTTGCAGGGACACCGGATTGGTGACCCCTGTTCTAATTCATTTAAACATATTTCTAAACATAATAGTTTTAATAACTAATAATTATGTAATTGATAATAATGCTAATTACATTATATTTTGCTAGATATTTTTTTCAAGTTACTAGTATTCAGCCTAAAGTGACATTTAAAGGCTTAACAAGGTTAATTAGGGTAATTAGGCAAGTTAGGGTAATAAGGCAAGTCATTGTATAATGATGGTTTGTTCTGTAGACAATCTGAAAATAATATTGCTTAAGGGGGTTAAAAATACTGACCTTCACCTAACTAAAAACTTTTATTCTAGCAGAAATAAAACAAATTCGATTTTCTCCAGAAGAAAAAAAAAAAAATAGGAAATATTGTGAAAAAATTCCTTGCTCTGTTAAACATAATTTGGGAAATATTTGTAAAAGAAAAAAAATTAGCATTTTGACTTCAACTGTATAAAAGTTTGTGACCTTGCTGTACTACATTTTCAATTAAACACACTTTTCATTTCTTCAAGACTAAAACTTTTTAATGAGGCAAAAAAAATGCACCTTTTTAATGCATGCAGACACGGAGCCATCTCCAGTGCGCACGGCAAACAGTGCACTTGACAAAATGATTTAAGCATGCCACAGTGGCACTTGGTATGATCTGGGCCAGCGCCGACATTAGCATGATAATGAATGCCGATTCCGACACCCGGAAATCTAGAAAGAGGATTTTTGTAAGAGCGCTGCAGGCAAGAAGCTGAAATATGCTGGGGGAGTGGGAGGTTTCGCTTCATCTTCTCCATCCTCGCGTACAGCTGGTTAAGGCTAGAGATGGTGGGATTACATTATGAGTCTGACCTAGTTGAGAGTTTCCTCCAGAGACTCCAGATACTGGGACTGGCTGTAATTTCTCAGCGCCTGGTGAAGAGGAGATGAGGGAGACGGGCAGACAGGGTTTCACTGTTGACTATAGGACAGCCCAGTGTGGTCACAAAGCATGACTGTGCTTTGGCTCTGGGGCTTTATGAGCACCGTCTCATACTTTTTAGCCTGGTGAGCCTGAGCTTCTTCATTTGAGTTGGTCTGTGTTAAATTCACATGGACTTCTGTTAAGGTATGAGTTTGACCTTCTCTAAAGTGTGTAGGGATTGTAAAAATAAGCACAGCAGAAAAGGCTCTTTGAAGTGGTTTGGATCTGAAACTGTAAATGAATGAAAATGAAGGCCTGGAATGAAAAGAAAGAAGAATAAAACAGCACTACCACTGCACTGTACTCAGTGAGGGCTAAAATCTGAGACCACTGATGCTTTGATTTTAAAAAAAAAATCTACATAAAATCTACTACTGTTAAGACTTTTTATTTTAGGATTTCGGAATTATTATTATTTACTATTATTATATTTTATAGTTGAGGAATTCAGATGGAAAATGTCTCTAATTGCCATCTGAAATTTCTACCAAAATTAGGGCTGCACGATTCTGGCTTTAATCAACATTACTTTGCTACATTGCTTAAAATTAAGAATTTGTCCAAATTTTGTTGATGTAAAATAAAGATAAATATGAGTAGGCTCTTATTATTATTATTATTGTTATTTCTCAAACATTTGGTAAAACAACAACAATGATAATAGTATTAGGCCTATGTGTGGGTCTACTGCTGGTTAAAATGCTAAACTTTGTATAGACTTGGAATGGTGGATTTGAACAGACTTTAAATATGTCCTGGTTGTTAACTCACATTATAGTGATGACATCAGAATACAACTTTTCATAATTCTGAAGCAGAATTATTATGTTTGAGAAATATGCTTGTCATCAGTCATTGACAACATTATAAGACAATTCCATTTCACGGGTAGAATGACATGTTTGTCACAAGACTGTGCGTTCGCTATGAAAGAAAAAATATTAAATGCGATCTGTTCATTTAAATGAGGAGCGCGATTTTGGTTTCACTTTCACTGCCGGGTGTGCTCATGTTATGGGTGCCGTCACAAACATACACGCAAATAATACTTCCCGTGCAGCTCCCAAACGTATGTTCTGTTTAACAAACTGAAAGTTGTTTACAACTTTATGACCTGATATTCACAGCCTATGCAGGTTCTGTTCACTAAAGTAGACATCATTGGCGGGCATGCACGCATCATCTTGGTAGTAAACAAACAGTTTGTTAGCTCACGTGTGATTTTGCAGCCACAAACGTGTCATTACATGAAGATAGAAACGACATTTTGTGGTGATTTTTACCTTATAAATACAGTATGTGACACTTTTAACACCATTTGGAGGTGTCCATATTTCTGATCAATGTATATAAATGTTTATAAATGTGTATAACAATGTGAAGACTTCTGCGACTTGTTTCAGGCTAGTGTGTGTAGGTTCTTTCATTTAACTGTTGTGCTTTCATGGATTATTTTGTCACTGGCTTTAAGTGAAATAATTGAACATAAATACAGGAGTCTCAGAAAAAAGCTCATTTCAGAAGAACATTTCAGATCGCAGAACTTTTTGTTTTATTTGATTGTATTAGACTTGTTTTTTTTTTTTTTTTTTTGCTTTGTTTTGTTTTTTATTATGTTTCTGTGTTGTTTTTAGTTTTGCATTTACATTTACATTTAGTCATCTACCACTGTGGTTTTTAAAGTGAGGGTCAGGACCCTTTGGTGTTCACGGGACAATGATAAGAGGTCACTTGGTGATTTAAAAAAATACCATATTAAACTATTTTAACCATAACCCACAGAAGATAAAAAAATAGTAGTTAATAGTTAAGCAAAAAAGCAACAACATGCAAATAAAAAGCCATCAGTCTTTTAAGATGAACAACACAGCAATAGGGTCAGCTGCAGCACAACTGAATATTTTAGATGATCTCTCAGTGGCGGTCTCCAAAATAAAACCAAGAATAGACTTGTGCTAAAAATGTGGTTCCCACCAGTCTCTTTATGGGGGGTTTATATTAAATTAAACAAATGAATAAATTAATATATATAAATTATAGCCTATGGTTGCTAGACTGTTGCACTTTTTGTATTGTCAACATGCTCGTGTTTATATAGTTGTGTTGCCTATTGTTGTCTGTGCAACATTTGTATATCTAAAACCACCTCTGAGGAATGTGGGGGACGCGAGTCACTTGCATTGTTATTTTGGGGGTCGCAGGGTGAAAAGTGTGGGAACCCCTGATATAGCAAACACTTTTGTCCAAAGCAGAAGAAGTTTTATTTGCAGACGTTTCAATAATAACTATAGCAACAGAATGATCTTGATAATATTAATCAACAGTCCAATTCCAAGTGTATTTTGAATTACACTCTACTAGTAAAATATAACAGGCAAAAATCTTTTTTTAAGTTCCTTCTTGTCGCAGCATCATAAATTGTAATTTGATGTAAATTAAAAAAACCTTATTCATGCTGTTCCTCAGTGAATATCTATAAGACAGATGCTGACAAACAGGTGTAGAATAATGACAAGTGAAATAAAGCAAGAGCTGCCATTTCAAAAATGTAAAAAGAGTCACTTTATATTCCATTGCAGTGTCTACTAAAATTGAACCCTTGGAATTTGTGAATAAATGAAAAACAACAACAAAGAAATAAATCAAGTATCAAGTTAAAGCAGACAAATGTTACCCTAAAATAACTATTATAATTATTATAATTATAATTATTATAATTATTATAATAATAATAATAATAATAATTATTATTATTATTATTATTATTATTATTATTATTATTATTATTATTATTATTATTATTATTATTATTATTATTATTATTATTAATAATAATAATATTAATAATAATAATAATAATAATAATAATAATAACAATACTACTAATACTCAATGTTGCTGATTTTTCCAGCTCAAAAGCTGTCCAAAATATTAGATCAATATTTTTAATTTTAATTGATTTAAACTAAAACTAACCTGGTTACTTTAACTGTCATAATTTTTAACAATACAGTAACGTACACCAGCAGTCACAGAGCCCCATCATAACCGGATCATATTGAAACACTGCCCTCCTCTCACCCACACACTGCACTTAATGTTGTGTAGACTACACTATTCGAAATATGGTATGCATTTGTTCCCATTTGGCGTTTTAAATTCTTTTAGATGTAATTAGGTGCTGTTTGTCAATCACACAATGCTTCTATGTTTGTTCTTGCGGTCAATTGTTGGAAAAAATTAGCAATAAAAGTGTCATGATAAACGGCTGTGTGTTTAACTGGAGCCGCTGTATGATGCACGTGTATGTAAAGGGGTGTCAGTTTTGTCTGGAGAGTCAGATTTTTTATTTTTTTTTTGCATTGTTTCTTGGGGTTTTCACCTTTAGACAAGACAGTATAGAGTATTGACAGGAAAGCGAGGGGAGCAGAGAGAGGGGAAGGATGGGCATAGGACCGCGAGACGGAAATCGAACTTGGATCGCCGTGAGCACCAGAGTGCTTGTGTCGACGCACTAACCACTACAACACTGGCGCAGACCGAAGAGTCTGATTTTGATGCAACTTTTCTTCACCTCCTCTTACGGATGGGCCCACACAGTGTGTGCAAAACACTAGTCACTACTGAATGGAGTAGGAGCACACAGTTCTTTTTGTTAGATAAGTTGCATATTAAGTTTAAGTTTTAAAACAGCACAAATTTTGTCAAACTGCCAATGCCATTTTTTACCTGCAAAGTCAAATTCAAAACCACACAATTGTGTGGGAAACCGCCTAATCTTGCAAAACTGCTACTGACCCACTCTCCTCTTTCCCTAAACCGAACCAATAGTTTTTAAAAGCACAGATTGACCCGCCCACCCACTATCCTAAACCCAACGACAAAAAGCAATCCAGAAAAAGAAAAGCGCCTGATTTTTACCACAAATTTGAAAATTTTACCACATTCTCACGCTGTTATTTACTTGTTTATTTAAAATTTTGGATTCTGTTTTTGTCTTACCTGCTTTCTAGAACCATTCTTTTCAAGACTCGAACTGTTATCGTGGTCAACTCCTCTTTGCATATCAAGTCCGCCAACGTACGTGGCGAGCTAACCGGACAAACTGGTAACAGAGGGAAAGCAGTTCAAACAGAGGTAATCAGTCAGCTGGTAAGTGCGAAAAGGAACAACATCATACCATCTTCTAGTGTTACTTTTAAAGACTAAATGCAGCCATACGTACTTCGGAGCACAAGGATGAAACCCATGCGAATGCAGGGAGAACATGCAAACTCCACACAGAAACGCTAACCGATCCAGATATGGCCCAAACCAGCGACCTTCTTGTTGTGAGGCGAAGTTTTGAACAAGTTAAAAACAAATATTACTCTAATTCTTACTACTACTACTACTACAACTAATAATAGTAATGATAATAAAAATAGTCAGTATCTACAGTATGTGACAAATGCTGACAAAAATGTGCAAAATAATGACGAGCAAATTAAAACATGATTTTCCATTTTAAAACATAAAAAAACTGTCTTTAAATTCTATTGTAGCACACTCTAAAAGAAAAAATCTTGAATTAATATGTGAATAAGTGAAAAAAACAAACAAAAGAATAAATCAAGGAAGAAGTCAAAACAGATATAGTTTCTTCTTTCTCTCCTGCAGGTGTGTGTTTGGTTCTTTCTCTCTCCATCTGGTGTGTCAGATCCAGCTAGCCTTTATCAGAGGGGTTGAGGGGAAATGTGCTCGAGCCAGATTAGCCTCTGCTCTGTGCCAAGGTTATAAACAGCCTGTTATCGGCCTTCCAAACACAGTAATCCGCACTGTATCAGCACCCAAACATATGGGGCCACACAAAGAGCGATAGGCCCTGACGGACACCTCATTTTAATTGCAACGAAAACAGTGCTCCGGGAGAGCGGGGAGTATATATTTCCCAGCCTCCTTGTGTCGGAGATGTACATACACCGTGTTTCAAGATGAGGGGTTTTGTGTCGCCTCCGAAGGTCATTATTCATTTTCCTTGTTTAACTTCTATCACACTTATTCAGCTTAATTGATCTTTGTTCAGCGTTCAATCTGGTCCCGGGGCTTTCATCTGGCCTGATACTCAATGTTATCTGAGACACTTCTGACTTTATTTTAAGCAGCAGCCATGATTAATATTCATCGGGGCTTCGGTTCATTCAGTTCGGAAACATAAAAGAGGACTACATAAACGCGCACATGTGATGGGACACTTCATGTGAGATAAAACACCTTTTTTAAATAATACAGCGCTAATTGAAAAGAACAAGCCATGTGCTTGCGAATTCGGAAGCCGAGGTGATATTATGTGTGAATTGAAAGATACCATTTCCAGTGACTTTGGTTTTTTACTGGAATACAGAGGACAGCTGTATAATAATAGCTTTCTCATGGAAAAATCATCACCGATTTCAAGGTTTACCAGGGTTTGAATAGTCACGGTTTTAAAACGTTTTTTAATGTTTTTTTTTTTTTTTTTTTTTTTTTTTTTAATGTGTTGTACAGAAATCTATGTTATTAAAATTTATGAAAACAGCAGAATTATTTAGACTGGCATGTACAAAATATTATACATTAGAAATGTTGAAATGTTTAATAAATTCTATACTCAATGAAAAAAGGTCAGGAGAGGGTTTTCTACAATGTCAAAAGTATTAATACTTTATTAGGTACAAATGAATAATTCGATGAACAGAATTCTGGTTATCCCCAATGCAAGAATTACATTCAGGAGGTGCGCAACAAATGTACATTTCCCTGAACCCAGCATTTATACACAGCTAATATGAAAAGGTGAAGTTTCGCGTAATTCGTCACTTGTCAATCATTCTGCAGTCCTCTGGTGCCTGCACCCAAACATACTTCCCTTTTTTTTCTTCAAATTCGCTGCATTTAAAGCACAAGACTTCTCAACTGCAAATAGTCTGTGTACAGTATCAGCACATCTTTGCTTCAACAGAACAGCTAAGTGAGAATTTTTTTTTTTTTTTTTTTTTGATTTTTGATGTCATCTTTCCAGCCAGTGACAGGAAACTACTTTGGTTAATATATCACTCAGCATTACAAAATACAATAGTTTAATGAAAAGTAAAAGAGACAACAGTAAAAAAAAAAAAAATAATAATAATAAATAAATAAAATTCCTTTTTCCAACAGAAAATAACATATATTGTCTTCATAGGTGGAAAATTCGTTTTTTTTTTTTTTTACCTTCTTTTCTTTTGACATTTAAAAATAACTTATTTTAGAGCAGTAATCATAATAACATACCCTTATCATACCGTCAGAAACTTATACCAGCCCATACCAACAGTGAAAATATCTAAAATTATGTCTAATCAGCCGTGAATTCCCTGTGTTTAGTATTAATATTTAAGAATAAATTACATAAAATAATAAAAAAATAGGAAATCTGACTTCATACTAGGGCTGTGCGATTAATTGAAATCGAATTCAATTTGAAACATTGTGATTAGTTGTTCGCAAGAGGCTGCAACATGAAATATATGTTATTTAATTTTGGCATCTGCGTGTGACAGTATTTCTAGCCAATTGAGTGAGCAATTAGTATCGTGCAACCGATCTACTAGCACGATCGCCTCACAGCCAACATCAAACTCCTATGAAAAGATGTTCAAGCAATTTCTGCCAGTGAGTGGGCAAAACAACAACTATTGTAAGACTTTTTTTTTTGTTGCATATGCACTGAACTCATTTCACACAATGTACTTCTTGTACTCAAATAAATCACTCAGACTATACATTTCTGTCTATTAATTTACAAAAAAAAAACAATAATAAATGTTATGTGAAAAGACTAAAATAGTTCTTAGAAACTTTTCCACAGAAAAGGGGAGGGAGAAAAATCACAAGACATTGTCTCAGAAAAACAATTCCAAACATTTGATTTTCCAATGATACATATTTTTTTGTTCGTAGCTCACTGGGGTCAAGACCTGTTATTTAAAGTTAAGTAGATGTAAATCCCTAAAAATGAGTGCTGGCTAACAGCTTGAGGAAAAACTCACTTAATTATTTTTAAAGTCAAGACAATATTTACTACTTGTCTAAAAATTGCTTCTTGATATAAGAATTTTTCGATATTTGGACTAGAAACTGGAAATCTGAGTAAGAAAATCATATGACATTAATAGCTATAAGAATATTGTCATGGTTGTAAAAGGTTCAAGAGCATCAAGAGCAATGAATTTAAATAAACAGTATAGTCTCTGATTGTTTTGAAATCCCATTGTATAAAACACAAATGTATGAATTACTTTGGAATTACCTTGGATTGACAATGCATGGCTTAACACAAGCGCGGTGCTGCTGACGTGCCTGGGAAACTCATCCATGGGATGAAGCAATAAATTGCTAAATTTTTATATACTGCCCACAGATTTAAAAGTCTTGTTCAATAAAGTTTAAAATGTCACAGAGGGGCAATAACCAAGATCGCATAAAAGCTCAGGCCTCAGAAAGCTATGCAAAAACGCCACAGTCCTTTTCCTTCAATGCAATAAACTTTTACACATTTCAATCGGCCATAAAAAATGGTTTTGCTGGTTGTCAGCGGGGGAATAATTGAGACATTTTTATTAATATTAGCACATCATCCAACAGACCCTTTTTGCCACGTCAACCTGGCTTGAGCCCATATTGTTGAAGAAGCACTTACAAAATGTATTTTAATGTGAATTAAAACTAAAATTGTGGCTCTATATACAGTATATGTACATATATTAGAATTTCTGTGGACTTTGGAGTAGCAAAAAAATGCCTAAATTATCAGGATATTGCAAGATTTTCAGAAAGTATGAGAGGAAAAACGTCAGTTATAATTACAAACATCAATATCTGTTGTTTAGACTTGGAACTCCTTTTCAGTAAATGTACATTTCACAAAATAGTATGTTTATGCCTAAATGCATAATATTATGCCTAACAATGTTATAATGAATGTAAAATATGTCTTCTATGGACTGAAATAAATCTATTTAGTTTCAAATCTAAATCAAAAAGTGATTCATAATACAGTAGTTTTTAATTGCTAACTGTTGATCAAATCAGGTTACATCATTCACATGAAGCGAATCTTCATAGATTTTCTGTCCTCAAGCATGACCACATACAGTAACATGGTTTGAGAAGTGTACATTCAGAGTGAGAAGCTTACACAGCAGATTGTCACTGACATTTCAACAGGTAATGTTTACATTGCTTTGCTAGGGTGCTAGCAGCACTTACCACACAATACGGAGGTTATTTCTTCCCAGCTTTTTTGTTTTGTTATTATAGCTGTTGTACACTCTTTAAGATGCTACATGCAGTACCGTTGCAAAAATTGCATGAATACTGTATAAACTTCCACAAGCAGTTCCTCAATCTGTGCAACCTAAAGGGTCCACACAGCAGCTTGTTACAACATTGCACATTTGCTATTTTAGAAGCACTGGCATAATCATCCTGTAATTTCAAAATAAATATCAAACAGATTTGATATGATTACAGCAGATATGAGGTGGTTAAAGTAGATATGGAAATGTAAGATTCAGCCTGTAAACTGTAACATCGAACATCTTTCAGATAATCTGCAATGAATGCAAAGGTTTTGCGAAACGAATGTTGTGACCAATATATAAACTACAAAACTGAACTAAAATCCAATTTAACACTTTACTTGATGGAGGTGTTCATAATATAGTAACAAAAACCTTTATTATCATGACATGACACATATATCATGAATGCATATGGCAACTGTCATTAAGTGAGATTTTTATATATTTTAAAAAGAAGGATGACATTTTCCACCTGGGGATACTCATCCCGAGGTCCTCAGATTATGCGGAGTCACTGATTAGACCCAAGACAAGCGATGAGATGATCCCAAGGTGTCCATATCCTGGACCAGGCCGTATCCTGAGCTGCTGCTGCTGCGCTGTTGGTCATGGGGGAGTGGAGAGCATGAGACTGATTCCGTGACGCTCCAGAGACAGACGAGTCTTCGCTGAGGCCAGCTTCCAGCCTCCACTGCTGAGACTGCAGCTCTGCACAAGACTTTTGGCCAGCAGAGAAATTAAAATGGTCGTGCCGAACTGAGTCTGGTTCTCTCAAGGTTTTTTTTTTTCACTCTCCTATTGGTGAGGTTTTTTTGTTTCTCCGCTGTCGCCACTGGCTTGCATGGTTCAGGATCTGAAAAGCTACTCCTCGATGAATTTGCTCTTCAGTGTTTGGACTCTCAATAATGACTTCAAATCACACTGAACTGAGCTAAACTGAACTGAACTTAAACACTAAAAACTGAACTACCCTGATCCAATTACTATGACCATTTAGTGAAGCTGAAAGCTGTGAAGCTGCTTTGACACAATCTACATTGTAAAAGCGCTATACAAATAAAGCTGAATTGAATTGAATTGTTTGAGATGTTAATGTTATGACAAATACACCAAAACCCATCTTTGCCTTTATCATGACTACTTGATCAATATTAATGATTAAATGGTTAATTAAATTTAATTAATTAGTTTGACTTTTAATATTAATGATTAATATTTTTTGACCACAACTGATACCAATGCAAGGTGCAAATAAAATATTATTTAATGTCATTAAATATGAATTATGTTGTTATTAAATTAATTCAGCTCATGACAATTTAGTCAACAATAGTCAATTCAGCTCGTGACAATTATAACAGCTTCATGACAATCATGTTTATGACAGATTTATGACAGGTTTTGTTGTCTTGATAATGTCAAGCTCTCATGATAAAGAAAGGTTTTCTAGCCCTGGTAAGGTCAAGTAGTTATGGCAAGACAGATTATGATGTACTTGTTTATGTCAAGTTGTCATAACATGGACTTAACAATGTTACGCTTATATTTAAAATAGCATAACTGAGCAAATGAGACTTAGGCTCCGTGTACACTGAAAGTTACAGTAAATGTGACCTAATCCCGATTTTTCCTCATATTTGACACAGATTGGATCTGTTCTATGACCGCAGATATTCAGAGATCGGTTTCAGGCCTCTTTCATATGTGGAAAACAGATTTAAATCGGATATGTGACAATGCGGCTATCATATAAACAGGCAGATCCGATTTAATAAGGAGTTCCAATTTGGACGTTATTAAATTTGCGACAATGTGGTACTTCTCCGCGGAAGAGGAGGAAACAGAGGAAACACTGTTTCACTTTCTCTCCACCTCCGCCTCAAAGTCATTTTAAAGTTGTGCCAACTTCGCATATTTCGCAGAGCTAAAAGCAAGACAATTTCTTTCATTGTGGCTAGTGTGGTGCAGATGCTAGAATAAAGGCTTATGCATGCGCAAAGTCGTAAATTGTATGGCAAGTGTAAACACATGAAGCGGATATGATACCCACTTAAATAACGTCTAAACGAACAGGCAAAAAAAAAAAATCTGATATAGGCAACGAATCGGAATTGGGCATCAAGACCTGACAGTGTAAACGGGGCCTTAATGACAGTTGTCATAAGCATACATGAAATGTATGAACGTGTCATAAAATGTTTCATGACAGTCATGAACGCCCATTCAAATGTTACCAACTCCTATAGCGCTTTAAATGTATTTGTAGTGATAACATGATTCCCATTGTTCCATTTCAGTTATTTCAGCCTTGATGACCTCACTAATACTGTAACAAGAAAATCTAAAATAAAAATATAGCTGAAGCACTAAGATCCCCTTAACTACGCCAACATGTAGACTTCCATCCTCAGTATTACCTAGCAAATGTCAGTGCACTTTTTTAAAGCACAATTTCTTAAGCAGGTGATGAAGCGCGACCACAGCGATCCCTCTGTTTGCGTAAATGTCAGCGTATCAAGCGTTTGCACGGCTGAGTCGGAGTGCTAGTCTGGGCAGACATCTCCAAGCATCCTAGGCCCTCATTAGATCAGTGGCTGCTGTCAGGACGCCCGCACGCCTGCCGATGTGCTTCTGCTCTGGCTGGCTGGCACATAAACACTCCTGGTGTCTGCGCATCTTCAGCCACACGTGAAAAGCGAACGGCATTGAGGGGTTAACAGCGGCTCTTCTCAAATGCTCTGTTCCAGCAGGCTGCTTTAAGCCATTACCTCTCGCCACATTGGCGTGCCAGCTCATATGCTGGATGGCCTCGCTCTCCCATGAGCACCCCGCTCCAGACCGTTACACAACCCAACAACCACCCCACGCACATGCACACACACACACACCTCTTCCAACACCCCCCCAGGTCTATATATCACATTTAACACTCTGACAGTAACAGTCTATAATGTTTCAATTCTACAAAATCACTCTGCCAACTCCAGGATAGCTGAGCGCAGACTGAGGAAAATAAATAACCCCCTCGGCCAGACACAGTCCATTTCGAAGAGGGAAGAAAGAGAAGAAAGGGAGGCGGGGAAAGGGGCAATTTTAGCCCTCATAGACTTTTCCATTTCCTGTATGAATGATTACAGCATGCTGGCAAAATGAAACGGGGTAATTAATTTGTCACTCGGTTTGTTTCGGTAAGATCTGGCACCCGGAGTCAAGCAGGCTCTTGAAGGATTCGAAAGCGACTAACTGGCTAAATACACACTGAAAGGTTGAATAAATCAATAAACGCTCGCCGAATGACTGAGGAGGTGAAAACTGACTGTTGCTTCAGCTATTGTTGCCATTACACCAAGATTTCCATTCAGGAAATATCCTATTGATAGCTTTTCAAAAATGTCAACAATTGGATTTTTTATTTATTTTTTTTCTGTGGGAGGAAACGATTGTTTAACTGTTAGCCTTTTAAATAACTTGCTGATTTGCATATTCGAAGCAGGCGACATGCTGTCGTGTGTTTTTGTTTTTGCGGTCTCATTTCAACATCGCCAACCTGGGAAGATTTACCTCGGCTAGATTCAATCATTCCGCCTGTACACAGGTTTCCCTGTGTTTCACATCCAAACCCAAAGATTTGTTTTGCTCCACAGGAGTATTAACATAGACATATTGTCAACTGCTCCTGCTCTTAGGAGCCATTCATTTACATTCGCCCATTTGAAACACTTCAGTTTGTCACCATTATTCATCCCCAGCACACCACCAAGTCAACAGCAACAATGGCCCTATTTTTCAAGCTAATGGTAGGGCTTGCCTGCCATTAGCTAAAAAGGCGTCTGCTTTTGAATAAGCCTCTCCAAATGTGACTTCTGTTTGAGAACGAATTTGAATAATTAATTACACGATAAACCAGGCAGGAGCAACAGTAAGGGAGCTTCAGGGCTCAGACGGTGAGTTTGAACTCTTTTTTTTTCTTTCTTTTTCTTCTTCATCCCTGAGGCCAAAGGGATTTCTCATTTGAGAGCTAATCTTCAAGGATAGCAATCTCAGCCGAATTTAATGAAACAGAAGTAAAAGATAACGTCACATTCGATCACATCAACTCCCGAGTGCTTCCTGTGCTGTGCTTTTGAGGTGGCACTCATCCATAATGGGCAGAAATGTGTGATTTCAGCGTAAAGAGATGAATTTGCCTGAAGTGCCTGTTCTCCACTTCAGTCCAGGGGGTTATTTGCTGACTCCTGACCCGAGGTCATAACCTGCACTCCAGCTGTCAAATCAAAGACCGGTCAGCTGACAATTATGAGGCACACCAATGAGAATGTGATTCATAAACTCAATGAGAAATCCAATAACTAGCCTACAGTAATCTCTGTGCTTTAGCTGTTAGACAGTCAAACGATCTTTTACAAAACCATTTGAGATTAGAAACGTCTTATAGTTTAGCTCAGAGCATTCACAATGTTATTTTTAAAGGGATAGTTAAAAAAAAAATGAAAATGACCTCTCTATTTATTCTCCTATGTGTGGTTTTAAACCTGTATGAGTTTATTTCTTCTGTTGAACACAAAAATGCTGGCTGATGATTCTCTAGTCCCTTTTACAGTGATACCGGTAAACCTCTGGAAAATTATAGGAATGACTTTATCTATAAATTAAAAAAGAGCTGTTCACACAGGAGATGATGTTCCAGAATTTGTCCGGAAAAGTCCATCCACAGATCTATTCCAAAATACAGGTACACTGTAAAAAATGCTTTTCTTGCTTATATTTTTTTTATCTTATTTCTAGTCTAAATATCTAAAATTTCTTATATCAAGAAGCATTTTCTAGACAAGCAAAACATGTTGTCTTGTTTTGAGAAATAAAATGCCAATATTAAGTGAGTTTTTTTCTTAAAACAAGCTAAATAATCTGCCAATGGGGTAAGCAAATTAATCTTGTTTTTTCTTTTGACATAAGATTATTTTGCTTACCCCATTGGCAGATTATTTTGCTTGTTTTACGGAAAAACTCACTTAATATTGGCATATTATTTTTCAAAACAAGACAGTATGTTTTGCTTGTCTAGAAAATTCTTCTTGATTTAGGAATTGTTAGATATTTGGACTAGAAACAAGACAAAAAATCTAAGTAAGAAAAGCATTTTTTGCAGTGTAAATTCTGACATCATTCACCAGAAAAGGCCTCTAAAGGGCTACGCTTGTATTTGAAAACATAGAAGGGGCTGGGCTTTTGTTGATGGATTCACTTTTATTTAAAGCTTTAGCATTTATGCACCTGTTGTCCCAGAGGCATCCAAAGGCAGAAGAGCTAACCACGGGTAAATGTTTACACATTTGACTACATTACAAATTGTGTGGATGGATGAGTATTGTGGTTAGATGAAAACATGGAAGAACAATTTTGCCTGTTGAGATGTACAAAATATGTGTATGTGTGCTGGCGCTCACCGGAGCACTCCTTTACAGGTGTACACATGTCAAGCAACTGAAGCAGAGCTTGAAGGTAAACAAACAGCAGTTTATCATAAGCTATTCATCGATCATTTTTCACACAGTTGGCATTAATAATGAACATAGAAACGTTATCCGACTAACATCTAGCAGCTACTGTAAATGTGTCTGGAAAAGTATTCAAAGAGTTTTTTTTTTCATAAACAGCGCAGATGTGAATGCGTCTGAATGTCGTGTTTGCTGGAGTAGATGTCTCACATCAGCGCATTCTAAATGTGAACGCTCTTTCCGTCAAGTTTCCTTCTGTGTCCACACAGCGCAGAAAATCTGGGAAATTACTGGTAATGTTACAACTTTTCTTTGCGGAAAATTGTCAGAATGGATTGACTGTTTTTTTAAAAAGGGCCGGTAATTTCTGCAAGTAATTTTACTGAAATTTCTGTATGTGTGAAAGAGGCTACTAAGTTCCATAGTAAGAAACAAAATGACTATATGGAGGTCAATGGGTGCAATCAAAAGTCTATAGGATTTCTTTAAAATAGCTTATTTTGTGTCCAACAGAGGAAAAAACTTTTAAACATGCAAATGGTAAGTACATAATGACAGATATTTGGCTTTTGTGTGAAATATTGCTTTAAATATTAAAAAAATATATATGTCTGAGTGTAGAGCAAAACTGGCTCAGAGTTGTGGTAGTATCAGTTGAGTACTCCTGAAGAGCTAATAAAATGCGTAAAAGCATCAAAACAGCAGCAAGAATTCCTCTGTCACACAAACAAAGACCTGCTGCATAAAGATACATTTCAAGTGCTTATGCTGAACTATATAATGGAAAGCTTTGAAGAAGGAAATAAACAGGTAGATTATGCTTTACCAATAAATCCCTTTTATGTTCGTACTTCGGGATATCATGTTTTATTTTAGTAAATTTGGATGTCTTTGGTCAATGTTGTTATCATATTTCAGTCAAAAGTATCTTTTTAGCAGTTTTGGTCCACTTGTTTAATGAGCAGCATGGTTTCGAATGGCTCTGTTTACACTTCAATTCAAAATTCAAAATCAACTGCACTGACAGAGTCTGTTTTAATCCAACCAAACATGCCAAGTATAAATCCCGAACCAAGGTTGTAATAGCTTTAGATTTTTAATCAGTTGTAGTTTTTATTTTGTGTTGACTTTTTGTTTTCAAATTAATTTTTTTTTTCATTAGTTTCAGTATTTATTTATTTATTTTTTTTTTTAGAAACAAATTAGGATATGTTAGGTGCAAGATACAAAATCATCAGAATAATGTATAATAACTCAACCAGAGATATTTATTTTGAAACCTGTATTCAGAGGACACATGAACACTACCGTCTACCCATCCTCAAACTCAAATACAACAGCCCACAAGATAGCAGCCCTATGAACTGTTCAATATATGCGCAGGGCTGCTTCTGGGGTTTGATGCACATTAGTGATGGGAAGTTCAGATCTTTTCCATTAACGTGTTCATTCGTGACAATCCCCCAATGTTAGGGTTCATTATATCAAAAATGTGTAGTAAGCAATTATAATTTCAGTCAGTTAAAACATCAATCACAAAGGTTTCATAAAAGTGGCTTGATTTGACCAATAGCAGCAAGATTACAGACTCCAATGTGCCGCTCAAACACCAGACGTAAAACTGGCATCACGAAGCAAATAGATGTACTGTATTTTTTTATGTATTAAATACTTTTACAAAAATTAAATCGAAGGATGTTTTTGTTATAATTTTGGTTAGTTTTGTATGTACACAATACAGCTTCATTTAGTTCTAGTTTTAATTTTTATTTTAGTTAACAAACATGATTTTAAACTTTAGTTTTTTCGTTCGTTTTCGTTAATTATAATAACCTTGACTCGACCAACTTGGTTTAAGTGAACTTAAAGTCAGTTCAATTACTCAATGTTTCCTTATATTAACAGACAGGTATCGACTATACTGAACTAGCCAACACAGCAACTAGTAGTTAACATCCCTCTTAACCACAAATCAGTTTGATGCCATTCAGTAAGCATATTTCAGCCTTCATGCCCCATATTAATGCGCATAACAATTTCACCCCATAACACATTCATATTTCTCACCCGATCTAATATGGCCCTGGCAGCACTCAGCATATCATCCAGGCCCGAGTTTGTTTAAACCGAAGCTAATATCCATTCATACCTTGAGCGTGTATTTATTTAATAAATCATTCGGCTCTCTGGAAGCTAACAACCCGCCAGTACCAGACTTCAGGTCATCCCGCGAGCTTTTATTTGTTTACCCCTTTCTCTTTATACTTGCAGAGGGCCATATCTGCGGGTGCCGGCGCTCCATTATACATGAGCCATCCTTGTTCCATTCCTTTGCAGGGCCACACTGTCTTTATTATTTAATTAAGTCGCAGAGTCGTTACATTAATAATTGAGTGCGAGGGGACCCAGTGCAGCCCGCGGCTGTGGCGGATGGGCCTTTCCTGGTGTGGAGTGTATTAAAAAATGTGTGTATTTATGTCCTCGGGGAGTCTGTCCTGGCTGCATAAAATTGAATTGGTTATATCTAATATATCCACCCCTGAAGGGAAGGAGGGGGGGGGGGTACATTGAGCGAGAGAAACGAGAGAAAGAGGATGAGAGCTGAACGGCGGAGGGAGGGCTGGATGAGTAGATGAGGTGCTTGAATCCAGCCATTGGGGAATAGAAAGCTTGGCTTGGCTCTTGGATTTGGCAAGATGCACAGGGCCTTGACGTTAATGTCCCTGAATCAAATCAATGGATGTCCAAATCCTGAGTGTGTGGTGTGTATCGCCTTAAGGCTGAGAATGAGAGAAAGACAGGGCAGAAAAGACAGACAAGACGGACAGCGAGCGAGCAAGACAGATTAAGCACATTCGTTCGCCCGGGCTTCTTTGTTCTTCCGGGATGTGAGGATACGAGGATGGATTTGTGCGAATCAATAAGACCAAGAGGTGGATCAGGTCTTAAAAAGGATTAGCTACAAAACAAAGCATGTTAAAGTCTTGTGTTGAAGAGCACAATGCTGACATGTAGGATTTGAATATGGGTTGTTGACATGACGTTGCATTTTTACTGTCACACATGACAAAAAGGAATATAATTATAATCATTGTTTAATATGCTGTACATTGGTAAAACATTGCTTTGTCTTCCATGGACCTCTTGTTATCAAAACTGATGTGTTGAGACAATTCACATTTTTGAGCCATATCTCAAAACCTGTCCTATGCTGTGTCCATCCCAGTCTCATTCTGAATTTTTACCTCTATATGCATTTCTGGAGAGTGCCAAATATGACACAGGAGCTAGTTTTTTTTTTTGCAATTTTTTGTTTTTATGAATCCACCAGAGGCCACTGTGTGTGCTTTTTGAGTTCTCAAATTTATCTTGCGGTTGCCATTCATGCCTGCCGCTTTCACGTAAATCCACCAGAGGCCGCTGTGCGCACTTTTTGACTTCTCAAATTTCTCTCGCAAGTGCCATTTATGCCTGATGTTCTCAGGTAAATCCACCAGAGGCCACTGTGTATGCTTTCCGAGATCTTAAATTTCTCTCATGATTGCCATTCGCGCCTGCTGTTCTCACGTAAATTCTCCAGAGGCCACTGTGTAGGCTTTTTGAGATCTTAAATTTCTCTTGCAAGTGCCATTCGTGCCTGCTGTTCTCGCGTAAATCAACCAGACGTCGCTGTTGACTGACTGTTTGCCTGACTAACTGACTGACTGACTGACTGACTGATCAACTGACCCTCCCTCCTCCTTTCTTAAACCCAACCAATATTATTTTCAAAAGCATTGATTGACCCACCTATCCACTTCCCTAAACCCAACCGACAATATTAAAAAGCAATCCATAAGAAAAGCCCTCGCCTGATTTTTACCACCTTTTCAAACTCATTTTTGCATCTCAAGTCCACATACATGGCGAGCTATGTACGAAAGCAGTCCACACGCAGGTGAGCGGTCGGCTGGTTAGAGCGAAAAAAAATAGCCTCATACCGCCCCATAGTGTTCACTTAAAAAACTAAATGCAGCCATACGTGCCTCTGGCAACATATTTCACGATCACCAGAAACATAAATAGGGCTACGTTTTCAGATAGAGCATGTGTTGGCTGTGGCAGTCTTAAGCATAGTTCAACAAGTGACAACTCTTAGAAATTAAAAATAAAAGTCTTAAATCTTTAATAAATAACTCAGGCCTAATTTTACAAGTGGCTCCTTTAGTAAATGACAGTATTTTTATCCATATAACTTAAAAAGCACTGTATATATATATATATATATATATATATATATATATATATATATATATATATATATATATATATATATATATATATATATATATATATATATATATATTTATATATATATATATTAAGAAGTCCGGGAGCAAAAATAAAACAAATGTATTAAGCTCTAATAAAATAAATAACACCACATGAAGATAAGTGTCAAACAATAAAGACAAATCACTTTCTTTGTACTATTGATTTATTATTAAGAGTTTTGTTCTTAATTTTTGCTATGTCAAAGTTGTTGTCTTTTTATTTTATTTTATTTTATTTATTTTTTTACAGTCTCTACTTTAAATATAACAAGGTTGTTCTTTAAACAAATATGTAAAAAAAAATGAAAGTTAACCCCTTATGTTTTTTTTTTTTTAAATGATGTTTCTAAAATAAAAATACTGCCTACTTGTCAATTATACACATACCAATGGCATGTTGCTCAAAAATGCAGTTGAAAGGAAAACCTCTTGTGCTCTTGTCCTTATGAAAGGTTTTACGTCAAAGTCCATTCGTTCTGCGCTGTGCCTTTAAGCAGCCCAGCCTGCGGGCTTCCAGACGTATGAGCTTTTAACGCTACCATTAAGGCCAAGGCCTAAATTATTGATCCGCTGCCTCCATCAGCATAACGGTCACGTCCTCGGTATCACAACCTAACCAGGCCGTGCCGGGCCATTCAGCAGCCGCAGTCTCTGATCTCTGGAATAATTAGGAGGTCGGGATGGATGGACGGATGGACAGAGAAATCCTGTGGTCTGGCGGTGGGGGTGGGCTGTTTAATATCCCCCCACTCGCACCCGAGATATCTCTCCAATCAAATCTGCCGGCAATGCCTAAAGATGGCAGGTCTCATCCAGGCCCAAATACAGCAGATAAGGCAGCGGTAAAGAAATAATAAAAGAATAATGTGAAAGGAGAGAAAGACGATAGGAGAGCGCTGAGCAGGGGCATAAATAAAGATGTGGCGCAGCGGTGTAATGAATTCTGAAGGCCGGGATCAATAATATCAGCACTCTGACTCTACCTTATACATACACAAAGAAGAGTGAGAGCGGGAGAGGGGCTGCTCACATACAGTCGGAGAGATAAGACTCCAAAGGATGACTGTTCGCTGAATGAAAGCGCATGAAAGAGAAAATCCAAAATCATTGCTGGAAAGAAAGGCTCTGGAGAGAATGATTGGCTAGTAAATAATCAAACTGTCAATTAATGAGGTCAACTAGTGGTTTTAACTAGTTTGATGTTATTGAAGTGATGTATCTTAAGAGACATTTCACCCCCAAAATGAATATTCTGGGATCATTTGCTCACCCTTCACTTGTTCAATACCTATTTGAGTTTTACAAAAGAAGAACTTTTGAAAGAATGCACCCATTGACTTCCATTATACGCCCCCCTACTAAGTCAATGGTTGACAGCTCCCAGCATTTTCAGTATTTCTTATTTTGTGTTTAACAGAAAAATGGAAATCATAAAGGTATAAAACCGCATAAAGACTAACACATTATGAGGGGTTTTCTTTCATTTTTGGCCATAATATCGCTTTAAAAACATGTATTTCTATAAAAAAAAAAGAAAGGCTCTTGAAGAAATATCTTAAAGTCAGATCTTTCCATTGAAACATGGTGATTTGCTTCATATTAATATAGACTTGCCCAGAAACTTGATTAATGAGTCAGTATTGAATTAATGGCAGATTACATAAAACAATTGCATTTGAATACATAATGATGTCTGGTTCTCGAATCTGATTGGTTGATAGCTGTGAGGTATTCTGCCATGTCAGCACTCATCCAGCCTCTTCACTCTTGTGTATTACATGACAAGCAAATGAATGCACTTACTACAGTTTGACAAATATTGCTAATGTTGGACAACATAATGTACTTTTGAGACACAGCATGAATGTATGAATGTAGTTGTTTAGAATGCATGAATGTAGTTGTTTAGACTGCAGTTTATTCATAAGGATAGTGCCTATTTTAAATATTTATAATTTCGGAGATTCAGCGTGTTGGCGGCCATTAGCCTATCGTAATGAGCAGAGCAAAGAGGGTTGATGTTTCACTGCAAAATGGAGACAGAGATCACATAATAAGTGCTAAGTAGAGATGCACCGATACCGATACCAGTATCAGCAGCATCACCAGCGGCAGTTGACGCACAGATAAACACTACACAGCATGACTGGCAAGATGACAAGTGCTCAACTCTACAGGAACAGTTTTATTTGTTGCCGATTTGCTGTTGTTGTTGTTTTTTTTAATGCTTTTTATTTTTAAAATCTCTCAGGTTAACATTGGCTATCGGGTAACATAATCTACCTCAGACATATTGGAGTTCAATAACGTGGTGCGCAGTATGACTATTGACCATTACCTCCCTGTAAGTTTACCCACTGCGTACAAAAGGCCTACAGCTCTGGTGTGTTATGGATTGCATGTTTTGAATGACAGCGAGACAAGCTACATTTAGTTTTTATTGTAACATATACATTATAACGCAGTACACAGAAAAAAAACTATAAATTTTTTTGAATGGCTTGCCTATTGGCAGCGTATAACCGTTAAGCTTAAATAGGCTAAGCACATTTTTATTAATATTAAAACACATTAATACAAACTAGCCACCCTTTTTTATCAAACAAAAATTCAATGAATGTTTATTTTGGTTTTCCTTTTTTTCAGAATTAATATAATTATTAGGCTACACAACTTCTACATAACATTAACTGATTATGTTTATACAGATTTCCGACAGATAGACTTTTTGGCTTGAAGACATTTATGCCTGTTAATTTCTGCGACTTGACTTGTGTAGCTTCTATATGTATCGATGTCTGCATGACAGCGAGAGAGAGATGAGATCAGACCTCAGATTTGATGTGTGGCCACACGTCACAGTTACTTTACTGCAATTTTTAATATTGGCTCATCTAAATTAACTTTTCATTCGGTTAAAAGCAAAAATATTGCCAGAAAGACGCCAGAAGCAACTTTTAGTTTTGGAAGAGCGACTTCAGTGATAAAAGGCGCGCGCACACACGCACACACACACAGAGGCTACACTCTTGTAGGCATATGCATTTTTGATTTTTTAACAATAAACACACAATAATCACATGCAAAAAAGAACAGCTGAACTTCGGAAAAAGTGATTACTGCAGTTGCTGTGATGGTTGCTTTGCTTCTTTGCAAATTGCTAAATCACTTTAGTTTTAATAAAAATAGGATTATTTATTAATTAATATTGTGAGATTATGGTCGGTTTGTAACAAAGTGGTATCAGTTCATCCCTAGTGCTAAGGGAGAAAAAAACTAAGTATTCATTTCAAACTACAGCTAATCAAATGTTTATAAAACAGGTAAGTGACATTCTAAATCAATCTCTATTTTCTGTATGTTGTAGTGCTGTATTTATACCATAGTAATCTGGTAGTATTTGCTTTGCTTTGGCTTTTTCTGGGTTGGTTAATTTTTGTAATATACCGAGAGAAATACTAGTAAATCTCTGTAGACTGATGGCAAAATGTGAGCAAAATCACCTGTTTTGTAATCACTTTAGACATCATTCAAATTCTGCTGTTCTAATATGAGCTGCAGCTGTGAATAAATGGGGAATTATCTTTTTTATATACATGACTATACCATAGAACTGTTGTATGAATGTACACCCATATTGCACTGCTACTCATGTGATTTGATATATATATATATATATATATATATATATATATATATATATATATATATATATATATATATATATATATATATATATATATATATATATATATATATATATATATATATATATATATAATAAAACAAAGGTGCAAAATACTATGAAACCTTCCAAATAATACACATATATGTTTGCATTTTTTTAGATAGTAGTTATTGTTTACCTACAGTATATTAGCTGAAATGATTACAGGAAAGAAGTGTTTACATATAAAGAGTTCATACTCTCTGAAATGCTCTTCTAAAATGAGCATATTTCTCAGTCTCCTACATTTATTTGTAATTATTCGACTTTAAATGCAATGAAAATTCATCACCTATTCATCACCATACAAGTAAAATACATGAAACTGCACAAGAAAAAAAAAATAGAAAAATGCTCATCAAGATTTCTGATGGTGTTTAGAGTCTTTTGCATCTGAACTCTTCATTTGCTGTATACACATACTGTTTTACATACAGCATAATGGTCTAAATCAATATGACCTATAGACACAAATAAATTGTGTATCATACAATAAAGCAATATGACACAACAGAAGAACTACCAGGAGAGAAAAAAAACAATGGTGCACATGTTCAGTTTTATGTGATGTTGAGTGATTTCGCTGCTACATGCGATATGTCTCCTAACAAGCATACCTGCCAACACTCCCGTTTTTCCTGGGAGTCTTCCATATTTCAGAACCATCTCTCATTTTGTTATGTCCCCAGAAAACTCCCGGAATTTCCCTTCCCCTCTCCCGTATTTTCATAGACAAATGTTGGCAGGTTTGCATACAAGCAAAACCGCGTCAGAAACCATTGTCATTTCAATCAATTTTGTTGGTGACATAAATGTAAATTGAACCATATATGACCAACTACTGTAGTAATTCAGAAAACCCATCTCCTAGTCGATTTTAAAATGTGTAGTGCTGATAATAAAGCGAGGTGTGTGATCTGATATAGTGACATTCTCCCAGCAGGAACAGACAATACTGCTTAATGTTGAGGATTGAGGAGATGGAGAACGAGTCAGGCAGTCTGCGACAGTGTCACACACACACACACACACCCACACACACACACACACACACACACACACACACACACGCACGCAGACACACACACACACACACACACACGCAGACACACACACACACACACACACACACACACACACACACTGATGAAGTGAACGGGTGTGGGGGTGGGGTGCTCTTATCTGCAGCGGTGAGATCAGACAGAGAAAGACCAAACCAGCAGTCAGCAGTGATGCTCTCCAATGGAGACTGAGACAGACTTGTCACCACACCAATACTAAAGGACTGTCACATTTCTCAATTACAAGTCCACAAGCTGATTATGAGTAGTAATTATGTCTGCAAAATTAACACATGTAAATGTGCTGTATCTTCGAAAGCATAGCAATGTCATGCAGATATTAAAGAAACAAGCTAACAAGTTAACAACTTGTTTATTTGACTGAAAAAAAAAACAATGTTAACATCAGATATTCTCCTTTGAAAATGTTGGAATGTCTTTGTTTTGGTCCGTGTAAATCCGCCCATTGCCAATTTACCCAACTATATTTTGGCACCCCAGGTTGCCTTGGCAGAATGTATGCACAGTGTATTTTAATTCAGTCTTTAAGGCTGCCTCAATGTATAAAAATGTGACATCCAGAATACCATATAAGCCTTAGAAATGAGACGCAGATTCAGAGTCATAAAAATCCAAATGAGGTGATTTTTAGTTAGCAAATAATACAATTATTACAAACATAAACATTGGCTGATTAGCTTAAGGCTTGCCTGTCAGGCACACTTGCTCCTGTTGGCGTTATTAATCTGGTAAGCTGCACATGTATTGAGTTGTTGGAGGATGGACCAGGTGAAAATAAACTCTCCAGTGTTTCGAATTTGAACAGCAATATCTTGTCCAACCATGTGTTAATCCAACATATTGCACCTTTAAAGAAACATTTAGGCCTAAACTGAAATTGATGTATTCAACCTTATGTCATTCTAATCCTGCTTGACTGAAAATAAAATAAAAATAATAAACATATGGCTGCACAATTTATCATTTTATTATTGACATGTGCGCATCCGCAATAGTAACATTACAGGATCTGTCAAGCAATGTCAGGCTGGGATAATAGCTGACAGCCACAGGTGAAAAATAAATAAATAAAATATAATAATGTTTGTATTTTTATTTAAGATTAATTGTATTTATGTTTATATAAGGTAAAGACTATAAAACTTTATTTTACTTTAGATTATTCGATATGTGTACATAAATACTGCTAGACTCCATAAAAAAAATAAAAAAACATTAAGCACCATTTATTTTATTTGTATGTTTGCTAAACTGTATTAGTCAATGTTTGTGATTGATTTATTATAATTAATGAAGATGCACACTCTTTCAAAATCATTCCAATTAATCTGATTTCTAGTTCAATTTGAGTTATTCATTTAATCTGGTAAAATTATACTCAATATCCTAATATGCATCACAGAAATGAAATATCACAATGTCAGGTTTTGTTAATATCGTGCAGCCCTATATAAAAAGGGGGTGTAATATTGTTCTGAGTGCAATAGACTTTCACTGAATGGACAAAAACTGCATGTCTGTGCATTAGTGATGCACAGTATATTAGTGACAACATCTGCATTGTCAGATAAATTCTTATGTGTAATGTAACTGTTGATGGACTGCTAATAAAATAAACAGTTGATAAATTATGGATCATTGCCATAGTTTTTTTTTTTTTTTACACTTGTGCACTGCTAAAAATGTTGTGATATGTGAAATTGTTCTACACACACACAAAAATTAAAATACAATATGTGGCATTTCATGGGCGACACGGTGGGGTGGTGGGTAGCACGTTCGCCTTACAACAAGAAGGTGACTGGTTTGAGCCTTGTCTGGGTCTGTTGATATTTCTGTGTGGAGTTTGCATGTTCTCCCTGTGTTGGCGTGGATTTCCTCCGGGCGCTCTGGTTTCCCCCATAAGTCCAAAGACATGTGGTACAGGTGAATTGGGTATGCTAAAATTGAACGTAGTGTGTGAATGTGTGAATTAGTGTGTGTTTCCTATTGATGGGTTGTGGCTGGAAGGCGTCCGCTGCATAAAAACATATGCTGGATAAGTTGTTGGTTCATTCCTTTATACGTCAGAATAATAAAGGGACTAAGCCGAAAAGAAAATGTATGAATGAATGAATGAATGAATATATGGCATTTCATATCAACACCATATACAACTGAAGTAAAATTATAGTAATTTAATAAATTATGACAGCAAAAATGAGGTTGATAAAATTACTGTAACTTTTATGTTATGGCTGGGTGTTTACAAGTTCTAACACCAACTCTACACCAGATGCAAAAACGTGGCACTACTAAAAAACAACAGGACCCACTATAATCTATGATGCAGTGTGACCTGATGCCCATTCTATTTCTGACTTTCTCCAAGTGCTCCTGAAATGGAGAACAAATGGATTCACAATGGCTGCTGTTGCAGCGCTACTTGATGCATCATAGATCACGTCTGATGTAAACAAAGTGCAAGATTCAGCAACAAAACAACACATTAACTGCTTGTTAAATGTGATGTCACGCGAAGTGACTTCCGGGTCCAAGCACTGTATCGAACTGTATGGGAAGGCTCATCAAATGGTAACACTAAACGTTTACAAAGCGGTGAAATACTTTTGTAAATCACAATCGCAATATCCATTCCTATTATCCGATGGCCAAAAAGTGAATAAAATATTGAGGTCTGGGATTCAGCAAGTCCAGAGACTGTTGTGTACACAATGATGTTATGTCAAATTCATTTTAAAAGTGGTCATAAATGAATGTTTTCACAATTTAAATATGCAGCAGCTTGGACCCGGAAACAGTATACCAAGTGTTACAACTCAACAAGCAGAAAAAACAATTGTGCTTTAGTGAAAGACTGTTTTATTGAAAGTCAGTCGGGTTTGCATACTTTTGTATATTAATGATGAGATAAAGATTTCAAAGCTGACCTGTTTTGAATATGCATTAAATGTTGTAAATTAATTGTATACTGTTTCAAACTTGTTTCATAAATGTTTCAGATTGTGGATGAATTAAAAAATAAATAAAATAAATAATAATAATGTTTATTTCATTAATATAGCTATCAGTTACCAGAATATTGTACAGTCAATTTAAAGGGAAACATCACCCAAAATGGACTCACTATTTACTCACCCCTAGGTGGTTCCAAACCTTTATGAGTTTCTTTCTTCATTCATTCATTCATTCATTTTCTTGTCGGCTTAGTCCCTTTATTAATCTGGGGTTGCCACAGTGGATTGAACCGCCAACTTATCCTGCAAGTTTTTACGCAGGTGATGCCCTTCCAGCCACAACCCATCTCTGGGAAAGAGTTTCTTTCTTCTGTTTAATTAATTTCTTTCTTCTGATAAACACAAAAGAATATATTTTGAAGAAAGCTAAAAGTATTTAACCACTGACTCTCATATTAAATAAAATATATGTAATCAATACTACAGTATATAATATAGACCAGTTTGAGCATTGTAAACAAAGACAATGATCCCAACTTATTTCCTGTTTTACATTTTTTCATTTCTATAGCATCCAAGAATCCAAAAAGAGCCAAATATTCATAAATAAAGTTATGATAGCTGTTTTACAATAAGCTATGTTTGAATTGCCTCTTGTTACAGTTATGAAATAGTTTGATAACATGCATGAACAGTTCATGGGCCAATGACATCACCACATTGAAATTATCTATAGTATAAAATAGAATAAAATATATAATAAAGTCAATAGTTACAGGTTCCAAACATATATTTTTTTTGTGTTCAACAAAAGAAAGAAAATCCCAAAGGTTTGGAACTAGTTAAAGGTGAGTAAAAAAGTATGTAAGTAGTAAAAAAGTATGGCAGAATTTCCTTTTGAGGGTGAATTATCCCAGGCATGTGATCGGTCAGGAACAAAAAGAAGGAAGACGAGCCAACAAGTCAGATTTTCGTAAATTACAGGGGTTGAAAAATCACATCCCTAAATCCCTTAAAATGTATGCATTTTACATTAATGTTTAACATGAAATATTGATAACTAATCCACATTGAATCAAGTCGAATTGAAATCAATACTGAACCAGAAAAATGCACATAAACATCTAATTGATCTACACATATTTACATGCATACATATTCATAATGTATTTACATATATACAGAATAACCATTTGTGTCATGTATGCATCATCTCTTGCCCACGGTTCACTCACGAATGGGAACAATGAGTGTGGAGGGATTTCCAGCAGGCCTCTGGTAATAACAGACCTCATTATGTCCTCATTATGCCACCAAGCCAACGTTATGATGATGTTTCAGAAATGTTATAAACCACACCACCCTTACTATAAAACTCCCTCAGTAGGCCTCTGCTTGGGGTTGCGCTCCCATCTGGCTATGAGAACAGACATCATGTCCGACGCCTGTCTCACGCACATCGAAGCCATGTAGCGGAGCATCACCTGCCCCATGCAGAAAAAAATAAATAAATCCCCCATGCGACAACAAAACGGGTGATGCTTTTGCCGGTGGGAGGGGTTACGCTATGCAAATGAGGGCGCTGGAGCTGTATCAAGGAGGCCCGGAGGCTGTGATCATTTTCTCCCACCATGCCAGCTCGGCTCCCCGATCGCTCATACAGCACCACAGCCTAATGGCAGCCCATTAACATAATTGCCAACACAACTAGTGTTCCGTGTCTGAGAGTCATTCCCTATCCTTCAGGAGAAAAATACAGAGCAAGAGAGAGAGAGAGAGAGAGAGAGAGAGAGAGGGAGAGAGAGAGAACAGAACAGGGGAATTAATGGATGGAAGGTGAGTCATACCGCAAACCAGTTAAACCATTATCATATCATAATTGTCTATTGTCTCATTCAGACAGGGCGAGAGAGTTCATTTTGAAACCTTACGGAAGCATCTGGATGAGATGCATGTGAAGATATAGAGAAAAGGAGATCTGAGAGACGATGAGGCAGAAAAGAATCGGAGAAAATGAAAAAAAAAGACCTAAAGAGCAAAAGAGAGAGGGAGAAAGAAGGCTGATTGGAGGTGGGAGGCCGGTATTCAGTCAGGCGGATGTGCCAGACGCGTGCTGGAGCACAAACCAACCTGCCAGGCAAAATGAAATTCCCATTATTTTTAATTAATCCCTAATTAAAATATATTACTCCACAGATTCCGCAAATCTCTCTTAATATGCAAATGCAGCCCACTGAAAGATATTTACATATCATTAATTAAAGTAGTGCATTCTTTCAGTCTAACGAGCTGTGGTCCAAGTCTGCCAAAGAAAACCCCAACCTACACAGAAGAGAGAGAGAAAGGGAAAGAGAGAGAGAAAGCGAGTGAGCAACAGTGTGCTGGACGCCAACTGAAACAGGAGACTAGCAATATGGCTGCCACATCACAGGCAAAATATAGCAACACATTGAAGCTGGGCATTATAGCTAAAAGAATCATTTCTTTCCATGTACGGCTGCGTTTAAAAGGGGATTATTGTCAATTAAACGCATAATCGTTATAGCCAGTCAAAACAAACGAAATGAATGCAGGACACACTAAAAGACACTCTAAAAATGCCGGGTTGCTTTAATCCAATGCTGAGTAAACTATAGTTAAACCCAACAGTTGTGTTGAAAAAAAAAAGTCATTTAAATTTTATTTGAAAATTAACAGTGCGTTGGGTTTGTCCAATTTTGACCCACTGTTGGGTTAATACAACCCAGCATTTTTAATAGTGACCAAATGGATAGATGGTTAGACAGACAGAGATAGATAGATAGATAATGGACGGACGGACGGGCGGACAGACAGACAGACAGACAGACAAAGGATGGATGAATGGATAAATAGAAGGATAGACAGACGTATATTCACCTTATTCTCTGCCGACGAGCGGGCGCTGCCATTTGAATATTTTTGTCTCGCGACTTCCGGTGACATTTATTTTTTGACGTTAAAAACTGCTCGTTACGCTGCTTGATGTTGCAATTTGATATTTTCTTATTATATTATTCTACTTGGTCTGTGTAGACATGCAAACATTTTTTTGTAGAGCAAGTAGTTTGACCATTTTCTGCCGTTTATTATTCCTTGTGATTTCTCCCATAGGCGACTAAATCGGAAGTTCTAAGACAATCGCGAAAACAGGCGCATTTTAGAATAAGGTCAATACAGACTGGAGGATAGATAGATTACCAGATAGATGGACAGACAGACAGGCAGACAGACAGACAGACAGACACACAGACAGAGAGACAGACAGGCAGGCAGGCAGGCAGGCAGGCAGGCAGACAGACAGACAGACAGACAGACAGACAGACAGACAGACAGACAGACAGACAGACAGACAGACAGATAGATAGATAGATAGATAGATAGATAGATAGATAGATAGATAGATAGATAGATAGATAGATAGATAGATAGATAGATAGATAGATAGATAGATAGATAGATAGATAGATAGATAGATAGATAGATAGATAGATAGATAGATAGATAGATAGATAGATAGATAGATAGATAGATAGATAGATAGACAGATCACATAGATAGTCAGACAGACATATAGATGGATAGACAGATGGATAGATAGACAGATCACATCAGCCTTGCTAAAAATGTCCATTTAATCTAATGTTAGTCCATATGGAATATCATCTGATGTCTAAACGTGGTTTTGCTACAAAAGAAAAAAAAAAAAATTTGTTTCTGGAACCTGTAGAAGACATTTCCCATTGTATCCGTCACAGACTTGGTTTAAATTGCGCACATGTGCAGCTAAATTCAGCCTACATACACACAATGTAACTTGCATTTGAGAGAGGGCACAATAAATGGAGGCGACTGGGCAGAATTCATTAAGCTGATAACCGCGGGCTCCATTACACAACTCCACAGCACTGTAATGACTTCTGAGGATTGGGGGAATGAGAAAGACGGCAAAAGAAGTAACGTAGAAAAAGAAAATGAAAGGTTAGACTGAAAAACAGAAATGACACAGAGAGAAAAAGAGAGAGAAACATGCTGGTCGGCCAGTTTCTATTTTGAAATAAAAAGTCATGACAGCTAATAAGCTCTGCAAATGCTAACCATGCATATATTGAGTCCTGATTACTGACCTTACAGTAGCAGCACCAGACAGAGGGTTGTTTGACCCACAGAAACACAGAATTGGTGCTTCATTTCTCCAGTATAGCCTCCGGTAATCACACAGCCATCTGATACCAAGTGATAAGGATGATAAGTGCTAAAACTGATACTAGTGTGCTGAGGAAATGCTAGTTTTAAACATTGGAAACATAATAAACCATATAAAAGCACTCTCTGTACCATCTATGATACATTCAGGTCCTGCATCATCCATTCTCTCTGTCTGATCTAGTATGATCTAAACTTTAAATTCATTTATTATTTAAACGTTGATTAAAAGCTTATCCTACGCGTAATTACCAGTGGAGAAATTCTAGATTTGGCCCCTACTTTAGGCCCTAACCCTTACCCTATTAAACAAACCAGTATTGATAATAATACATGTTTTATACTAAATAATGTAATAATAAGACTATACATTAGTCTACCTTTGTTAACAAAATAAAAAGTGTAATTGAATTTACATTATAAAACCAGCAGGTATGGTTTTATTTATAAAATTCATCATAAAAAAATTGTGATTGTATTTCAAATATGAGATGACATAACGCCGCTTGCCATTTTAACTGTATATTTCATTAACATATATAATGTTAATTTAATGTTGAAGTACTAAAGTATTGTTGTGACAATAAAGGTTTTAAGATGCATTATGACTGATTGGATCACAAGGGAATCACAAGACATTGACTGCATTACTATTTCAGAAGACATGTTCACACTAGATAAACGTACCATACTCTGACATCAAACAAACCAGGGTTCGGACCAAAAGTGCTGGTGTGAAAGCACCCTTAAACACAATTGACCGCATGAAAGCAATTCAGGTGAATGATTTTTGACTATGTCTGGAAGTGGCTAAAGTACACAAGATTATATGAATTCTGAGCTATTTAGAATGCACCTATTGAGCATTACAACCTATTTAGTATTATACTTGACTGCAGGTCCACACAGGAAATTTGGTCAGAGGAGAAATGGTCATCCCCAACTGAGCCTGGTTTCTCTTGAGGTTTTTAATGTACCTTCACTTTCGTCAATTGGTGAAGTTTGTTCTTCACCACTTTCGCCACTGGCTTGCTTGGTTTGGGATTTGTGAAGCTGCACATCAATCGATTTGCTCTTCAGTGTTTTAACTTACAGCAGTGAAATTTAAACCAAACTGAACTGAACTGAACTTCAACTCTGAAAACTGGACTGACATCGATTTAATTTACCACAACTTCTGTGTTAAGCTGCTGTGCCACAATCTACATTGTAAAGTGCTATAGAAATAAACATGAATTGAATTGAATATAACATGTACTTCTATTTAGTAATGTCCATTTGAGTACTGCATTAGGATACGTATCTCTAACAAAGATGTAGCCAAAAACCAAAAAGCTTTTCCCTTGCATTAAAAAAAAAAAAAAACATTTTACTATTACTCAAAATGATCCACATTTAAACATCTTTGAAAATGACCTTATGACTGTATGATGAATGTCAATGTATTTGACACTGTCACCTTGTTAGTAAACAGTATAAGTTGGTAAGAAGAGATGACATGCAGTTGGAAACTCGCTGCTGGTGTGTATATAGAATTTGCAATGTGAGCAAGATGAGTTTTCGCTATAGGCCATGTGGTGATGCCATTGACTTATGAACATTCCCTGCTTATTGTCAAACTATTTTAATAACTGTAACACGAGGCAATTCAATCATATCTCAACATTAAAACAGCTGTCATTATGTTATTCATCAACATGTGGTTCTTTTATGCTCTTAAATTAAAAATGTAAAAGAGTAAATACGTTTGGACCATTGTTATTGTTTACATCTCTCAAAATGGTCTATTGGTTGTAATGTCAAATAAATCTACACCTTGCAGATGAAAGTGTCAGCAAACAATTAAGCAACAACACCACTTGCACACTGTAAAAAAAATATATGATCAATGAAGTCATGACAACATATGCTTTTAGTTAATTGTAACTTATTAAACTACTAATCAAGTTCCACCTTAATTTTATGAGTTATGCGATCTGATTTATATCAATTCGATGTAAAATAAGTTCAAATGCCTCATAAGGTTGATTAGATTCAGCTTAAAAATTTAAGGTAACCAGTATTTTTTTTAAAGTGCACACTCCACCATTGTTGTGTGTTTGTTTAAACACCTCCTTAATCATGTACTATGGATGTGCATGCTTTATAGACGTTTGGGTTTGGTTGTTTGTACAAACAAATCTACACGAAAAAAAAAGATTTTTGCTGCTTGTTTTGGGACAACTTAATTGTTTTCTGTTCAATCCACTTACATTTGTCAAGTTAAATGAATTGATTTGTGTTTAGACAAAATGAATGAATTGTGTGGAACACTGCATTTTTTTATGGTGTACAGTGATATTTTCAGAAATGTCCATTTCGTAATGTATCCTTGTCAATCACAAAAAGCTGTGGTCGAGTAAACAAACAGGCAAAACGACTCAAAGTTTTGGCTGAAAACATTGTCATGTAAACAGTGCCTCAATATCAGGTCTAGTACCAAGCTTCAGAATTCATAAGTGTGATATTTCCAAAAAGGAGTTGAAAGCCTACTACAGGAAACAGAATCTAACTCTAAGATGGAAGCTTTAAGTTTGTTTGCATTTGCAAAAAATTGGAAGAAAGAAACAGTTCAGTGGCCCGTCCATCAATGTGTTGGAAGGCAAAGGCTGGCGTTCAAAGTCTTTGAATGATCCCTCACCAATCTATCGTGTGGACCTGGCTAATGATAATCATGATTCTTAATGGCAGGCCATTCATTTCATAAATCCTGTCGGGCTTGATTGCCGAAGAAGCTTTAAAAACCATCCTTCATTAATGTTAATGGGCTTTTTTAGTGGAGGCCAGTTGTGGTTAGGTCTACATGGCAGGTTTCCCAGGCTTGTTACACGGACTCCCTCCACACCAATTCCTGATTGGCACAGAGATCCATCAGTCATGACTGAGATCCACCCCATTGGTTTATTATAGTCTTCCTTGAGCGATCCAGCGAGTGGACGGTTGACAGCTCGTGAAGCAGAGAAACTAACAGCTTGAACGCTTGCTTATTGAAATCGCACAATGAATCGTAATAGCTGCTATAAACTATAAGCTCCTATAAAAAGAAAATCTGGTGGCATCCCAGAGGAAGCCAAAATTATAAAGAGTAGAAATCTACTCCCACTTTCTGACTGCACAGCAATTACAAAAAGAACAAGGCAGATGCTTTTTTTAAGATCAAATTTCAGAGTTACCAGTGAAAGTGTCAACATACTGACTTAAAGATCATCATGAAAATTATAAGGGATTGAGAAGCAACACTACATAGATTTGAATTAGTGTTCATACAATATTTCAGCAGTACTGATTCTCATTAGTCAATGTAGGGCAGGGCGATATAGCAATAATTATTTTCCATATTGAACGATAACAATATATGTCGATATAAGCTGTTAATGCCTTCAGATTTAAAAGAGTACACTGACAATGACTGAATCCACAAATAAGAGGGTTCATTGAATGAAATAACATATTTTCAGCTGAAAAATGTTCAGTGGCCGAAAATTCAGTACATCACTAATATCAACACATTCCCATTGTTGTACATTTCTGTTGTGTGATTGGCTCTTAGATCAATACACAGTAAAAAAAAAAAAAATGTTTGCAATTCAATATAAAATCGTTAATGTATGTAAAAAAATTCATATCAAATCAAAATCACAACAAATCGCAACTCAAATAAAACAAAAAATACAGATACAAACCTGTGTAAAGAGATAGTTCATGTCAAAATCTCAATGTGTTTTCTTTATAAAACTAATCTAAATTTGTTTGTAAAAATAGACCACTTTTCAAATTCTCTAGAAATAAATGGTAGAGTTTTACTATTTTTGAATCCTTTCCGTTGATTTCTGGGTTTAGTTGGAGAATGTTTAGCCTAGCTTAGCATTAATTATTGAATCGGATTAGACATTATTTTTAAAGTTTGGCTGTGTTTATAGGAAGTAAAGCAATCTGTGCTTATGCTTCACTTGTAGAATATCACATTTTATATATATATATATATATATATATATATATATATATATATATATATATATATATATATATATATATATATATATATATAAACACATATACATATTACTATAATATGTATTACATTGCATCTTACTATAATTTTATACAGCCACTCAGCTAACATGAAAACAACTGACATATTTCTTAGTTTCTCTGAAAGGCTCGCCCTCAAGAGGCTCTTATTGTTCGGCTAACATAATACAGAGACACTGCACCCACTGCTGAAGATTGTGGCTGTTTACCGGGGTTCGACTGATACAAATGAATTTGTAGGTAAATTGTTAATGGTGACAAACACCAATTTCCAGCATTTACATCCTTGTTTACTTCCTTGCTACAACATACCATTTATGCTAGAAACTGTGCCTGTATTTGTTTAATTTTAACAAATAAAAATACTTACAGGTTGTTGTTCAAAATTTACAGCTTCATCAATTGGAGTAGTTTTTAGCTAAAGATTCCAGAACTTGTCCTTTGTCAATTGCTAGCTATATATATTTTTAATAGTTCTCTGGAATATAATTAAATCTGAATTGTAAGCACTTCTCTCTTTGTGTCATGTCGTTTGGAAGCCCAAATATAGAAACAAAAGAAACTCTGTGAAAAAAGCAGCATTTGGATGGTATTTTAGCTTTCTCTGCTATAACATTACAGCGCCTCTGGCCACGCCCCTTATCTATAAAGAAACTCTCCATGTTTTTGTCCAAAAAAAAAAAAAAAAACAGGCCATTTTTCAAATTCCCTAGAATTAAATGATGGAGTTTTACTATTTTGAAAACTTTTTGTTGATCCCTGAATCTGGCTGGAGAATGTTTAGCTTAGCTTAGCCCTTCATAAATCATTGAATCGGATTAGACCATTAGCATTTCGCTCAAAAATAGGAATAGGAATATCCAGACAATCGCATCATTAACTGTTCATCAATCACTATAAAAAATGAAAATAAAAACAACAATAATCTATTTTGCTACAGATAAACAAAGTAAAGGCATTTTGTTTTTTACTTCCAAAAATTGACTGTTAGACTCTATTTGCATCATTTAAAAGTCCAACATTAGTGTATAACAGCCAAAAACAAGCTCATATCAACAAACCCTGAACCCTTATCTCAACATTTACTTCTAGTAAACCTATTCTCAATGTGCAGATTGCTTCACAGATAACAGCTTTAATTTGTTTTTCATTACTCCCTTTAGCAAACGGCAAGTAAACAAAGCAGCAAGAGATGTCAGATTAATGTCAAATACACAATAAAAACACTTTATTTTCTGCAATAATGTTTTTTTGTTGCTGTTGTTGATGGTTTTTTTTCATTGTAGTCTTGTGACCGTGGTATTCTGGGACATTAAGCATTATAATTATAACATCTCCTCGCTCCCTAATTAACTTAAACATCCATATTTCACAACCAGCTAATAATACCCACATTCGTTACAACCCACTAACATAAATAAATGACTTAATTTGGCAGGGGAATAACTGTATTTGCTAGAAATGTTCTTGTTATTGTTGTCAGAGCATCCGCTTGCTTTATTTTTATTTTTTTACATACACACACACACACCGGACGCCCATAAAAATGCATGTGTCTTTCAGATTTTATGCTGACACATTTGAATATGAAAAACAATGTGGCAGGCACAAGAAAAAAAAAAAAATCTTATTAATATTTTATAAGTCGCCATGCTTTCTGCAAAGAGGAATAGGGGGCCTGTATGCATGCATGTGTGTGTGTGAGTGTGGTTGGTAAGGGGGGGAACCTGTTAAGACACACTAAATTTGGACAGTAAGGAGTATCACCCTGTCAGTGCGGTACACCGCACATTTGAAACGGCCCATTTAACGGCAGCACGCGCCTATCCACTGTGCTCATTTGCATACTTCAGTGAGGCCCTGATGGATGAAGATGGATGAGAGAAAATCAACCTCACTGAAACAACTGTTATATCAAGGTTAAACTATCCACAAAGCTCTTAACCCGCGCAGCTTTATCTGCCTGCCGCCTCCACCCATATCAATTCATCAATAGCGCCTTATCGGGGAGGATTTCCGAAAAAGACCCGCACTATGAGGTGTGGTAATAGGAAATCAAATGAAAGCAAAGTGTATGCAGATGTGAGGAGGCACCTGCTTACGATGCTGTCAGGGGAGATTACCTAGAAAAACAGCGAACGGTATAGGAACAGGAGATGCCAGGCAGATGCTGCAGCTCTGGGGCTGATGCTTAAAAGTCTCTTTTTTATTCTCGGACAGAGAGGAAAGCACTGGAAGGGCAAGGAGGATTAATTTTAGAGAGGAGGAACAGGTTGCAACCTAAATTTGGACATTTGTTACATCCCTAAAACACAAACTCATAGTGTCAGATTATTTGCAATAGGGGGTTTAAAAGTGCTGTAACTTTGATTATAATATAATATAATATAATATAATATAATATAATATAATATAATATAATATAATATAATATAATATAATATAATATAATATAATATAGTAATGTAAATGTGAATATACGTGCTAATATGAAAGGAAATTAAAAGATAAAAATAATTAATCTTTTAAAATTACTGAAGCACTACTTATTTTTAAAATATTAAATGTCAATACAGTATAATATAATATAATATAATATAATATAATATAATATAATATAATATAATATAATATAATATAATATAATATAATACAGTAATGTAAATGTAAATGTAAATATGCATGCAAAAATGCAAAGAAATTAAAATATAAATGTAATAATCTTTCAATACTCTAACACTGACATTATTTCTTTTTACAGTATCAATATAATATAATATAATATAATATAATATAATATAATATAATATAATATAATATAATATAATATAATATAATATAATATAATATAATATATTAATGTAAATGTGAATATACATGCAAATATGAAAGGAAATTAAAAGGTAAAGATAATTAATCCTTTAATATTACTCAAGCACTACTGATTTTTAAAATATTAAATGTCAATATAATATAATATAATATAATATAACATAATATAATATAATATAATATAATATAATATAATATAATATAATATAACATAACATAATATAATATAATATAATATAATATAATATAATATAATATAATATAATATAATATAATATAATATAATACAG
Source organism: Danio rerio (assembly GCF_052040795.2). Taxonomy (NCBI): domain Eukaryota; kingdom Metazoa; phylum Chordata; class Actinopteri; order Cypriniformes; family Danionidae; genus Danio; species Danio rerio. Next base: position 21,530,663 of record NC_141022.1, read on the forward strand.
TGATGTAAATGTAAATATGCATGCGAAAATGCAAGGAAATTAAAAGATAAATGTATTAATTTTTCAATACTCTAGCACTGACATTATTTCTTTTTACAGTATTAATGTCAATATAATATAATATAATATAATATAATATAATATAATATAATATAATATAATATAATATAATATAACATAATAATATAATTTAATATAATATAATATAATATAATATAATATAATATAATATAATATAATATAATATAATATAATATAGTTTAGAATTACTATGATATATTGTATAATTACTATTATTATTTTATCCAAATCATGCAGCCCTAATTTGAACGAGCAATGTGAATTAAAAGGTATTTTGGTTTTCATCATGTTAAAAGGCTAAGACAGATATACCTATGAGCAAAAATAACATTTGAGTTGAAAAATAATTCATATTTTCATAATTAATCAGTATCTCCAATAATGCTCTTAAAGTGTCCAATGTTCTATCTGCATCACACCACAATATGGTTTATTTTTCCATCCAAACTGCACAGTCCTACTTTACACCGAACATGCATTTAGGGAAAAAACTGTGAAATCATGTCATTGTGAGTTCCTGTAGCAGATATAAATAAAGAAAGGCCCTCAAAGTCCTTCATAGTGGTTAAGAAGCTCATCCTGTATTTTTTTTAAGAGTACACAATGTCACCAGCTGGCCTGACGACACTCTTGTCCGATGAGAGTTCTCAAGTCGATAAGGATTCGATGGCGGAGGTTTGGCTTCAGGTCGAGGTAAACTCTACTGCACATGCCTTGACATCTCACTGTTCCTTTTTCTGGCAGGAGGCTTGAAATGCAATATATCACCAGAACAGCCTTCTTCCTCCCCAGCTCCCAAATGCACACACACACACACACACACACACACACACACACACACCTGCCACCCATGTTTCCGTCTGTGCTCTCAGCAACGGAAGACCTAGACAAGAGCTGCTAAAAGCGGTTATGTAGGACAGCGGAGCACAATGCTGATTATGCAAAAGGCAAAAAAGGAAAATGACAGTCATTAATAGGATTCCAGGAGTTAACTGTCCATAACTAACACTGCCAAAGGCGAGCTGGCAAACAGAGGGAAAAGTGTGTGTGTGTGTGTGTGTGTGTGTGTGTGTGTGTGTGTGTGTGTGTTTAGGGACAGCAAGCGTACACTGTACAAACAGTTCTCATTTTAGAAACCAACTATAATAGCAAACACGCAATTAGCCGAAAGATGCGAGACCTGCGTCCTCAAGGTCAGACGCTATTGAATATTTGGTGTTTAGCGTGCAGGAAATAATTACCACCCACATAATTACAGAAGGTGACTGTTTTGCTGCTTCACGAGCGCACCGTATTGCCTTCCAATCAACGCGCGTGTTTGTGAAGGGAAGCCCACTGAGCTATTGCAAGACCTTGAATTCCTTGCCACATGAGGGGCTCTTTGTTTCCCCTCGATTAAGCTTGCCTGAGTGTTGAGGGCAGAGTGTGTGTGTGTGGTGCTGCCAGGCGGCCGTGGTGAGCGCTGACCCCTGCTAAAGCTCCTGCTCCTCGCCCCGCTGTGCTAAAAGCTACCTACGCGCTCACTGGCCACCATGTTGGGAAGTGATCCAAATCCACCTCCTCATGCTCTCCCTCTGCAGCGCTACTCTCCTCCACAGCCCGGCCCGCGCTCGCTTGTCGCTTCTTATGTGAATTCAGCTCAAGTGTGTATTTGACAATGTGAAAATTTACTACTTTAAGTGTGGCCACTCTAAGGGTGTGTTTACACCACTGTGTTTTGTCCCAACATGGCATTTTCACGATACACCAGACTCACAATTCGATAAAATTCATGATACTAACCTCACGATAAGATTTAGTCACGACTTTTTAACAAAATAATTTGAGACAAATTTAAGGTGAAGAGCCTTTATTTATTATTATTTTTTTTCTTGAATACTGCACATTTTTTATTATTTTACGCATAAGCTGAAATGAAAGTATGGAAAATAAAGTTGCAGGGGTTAATTTGCTATTTAGTTTCATTATATTTTTATTGAGGCATTTATTTTTATGCTCTTAGTGAAATAACATTCAAACCCCTAGCATCATTCAAGTTGGAGGCTAGTCAGAACTATGTTTTTAGATCGTGGTTGTAAGTTGACCAACATTTTTAAAATGTATTTTTCAGCAAACAAAACATCATAAAAAAAGCTCATAACACTATTGATGAGACAATCATGATTAGTCTATTTAATTTCCTTTGCTTCTCTGTCTGTGTACTGTTACGGTATATCGGTTCAGTATGTTCACTACGTTACATAACTGCCCAGTGGTCATGTCTTTCTTGTTTTAAACTATTCTGCATGTAGCGTGTCACACTGCAGCATTGCGTGTGGTAACGTTCACTTACTCAAGCATTCTCAGTAGCCACAAATGTACTCTGCCACCTCACCTCTTGCCCGCCACTGATGTGGAGGTAAAGGCTGATTTTTACTTCTGCGTCAAGCGCACTATATGCTAAAATGCAGCCTACACATGGTCACATAGTCCTTACCATGGTGGTCAGCAACACTGACGCGCACCCCTTAAAAAAATTAACTACATGTCGCAACGACACATAGCACAAGCTCTGTGATTGGTCAGCTTGGTATTGCTGATGAGTGTGGATAGGACTGAGAGTCACGCAAGCCCAATGGACCGAGTGTGGAGTGTCGTGAAGGAGCTCTAGATGGAAATTATAGTTTGTGTTTACCTCATGATTAAAGTTTTTGTCTGCTGATTCCCGCCTAAAATGAGCGAGCTTGAGCCACCTTTACATTAAGGTAAACAAAACACCAGCAGAAACTCACAGAGGAACATAAACATCTACTGCCAGCTAGCGTTTTGGAAGTGTTGTTGCAGAGAAACAAAAACAAAGTGCAGAAGTATAAATGTACGGCTACACAGGAGTATCAGGCGTAACACAAATTTGCGCCAAAACACAGCGACCCCTTTGTTAAAAAAATGTACAGTGATTCATTCAACATTTCTACCGATCTGAATTGTTACATATTTTCGATGAATCGATTTTCAACTATCGCACAGTCAATCATTACATGCCTGAGATACATACATATATATACATTCATTCATTTTCTGCTTAGTCCCTTCATTAATCTGAGATCACCACAGCGGAATGAACTGCCAACATATCCAGCATATGTTTTACACATCGGATGCCTTTCCAGCTGCAACCCATCACTGGGAAACATTTATACATTCTCATTCATACATACACTACAGACAATTTACCATACCCCATTCATCTATACCACATTTTTGGACTTGTGGGGGAAACCAGAGCACCCGGAGGAAATCCATGCCAACACGGGGAAGACATGCAAAACAGAAACGCCGAGGATCGAACCAGTGACCTTCTTGCTGTGAGGCAAATGTGCTTACCACTGTGTCACCTGTCAGCTCATTAAATATAAATATATAATTAAAATTTTAGGTGTATTCAGAACAGAACAAAAATACAAAATGTAGAAAAATAAAAAGTAACTTTATTTAGAAGTGTGTAAACTCTAATGCTGGGTTCACATCAAATGTGAATTTGAGTATCTGCATGAGTAGACAAAGTCAACGCAAATGTGTGAATAGAGGCAAATTTCTATCCGGCAGTGAAAATGATTCAGAATCTTCTATGAAAGTTAAAAAATTTTAACGTGAGCAGAAAATTTGCATAGCAAAAACCATCCCACAAGTAATCAGAGGAAGTGGCACAATGCTTCACCTCTTGTGTAAACACAGCATAAGACTAATATTTATATTAGTTTAATTTAGTTTTAACACAGCATTTCAAATGTAAACAATCCTCATCTACACTGGTGTTTCTACCAGCTGATGTTTCAGTAAAGATCCCCATTTATCGAACTTAAGACTCTAATGCAAGCAATACAATTTAATTGCAAAACACTTCCATACCACAATTCCATACTGTGGTGTTATAAAACATGTCAAACGAGTTGACAAGGCAATGCTGTGAGGTTCGGTTGAGGCATTGTGTTTGACTGACCAATGACAGTCAGGGAATATCTGGGAAACCTGTTTAAAAGCAGTGATTGTGTTTTTCATTTTGTTTGCTGAGGTACAGTAGCAAGAAAAGGACAGACAAATGCTTACTTAAGGTAATATAAAAAAAAAAACAGTGTTAATTTTCTGAAGTAATATACAACAAAGTAAGAATAGTTATACATTAAGAATTGTTAATACAATTGATGTGTCAATTGATAAGTCTCTCAGAAAAGCAAAACATAATGTATACTTATAGTTTCTTGCAGTTTTATATTCACAGACAGGTTCATGTGAAAATATGATTATTTGTGCAGATTTATTCCAAAATTTGCCAAATTCCAAGACATTCCATGTATCTCAGCTAGCTAAGTCTGGTTTTAAGACTGACTTCTGCGTTGCAGAAATAACGGTTTGCCAACGAAAACAAACATACATTTTCATGAGACTTCCTTTCGTGAAGGACATATCCTGAAAATGTCCAAATCTTATTAAAAATTATTAGCAAGTCACTTAACCAGACGTAAATTCTATTTAAATCCAGATCCAGACCTAAAAGTATGTTATCCGCCTTTAAAGTGTTGCCAATCAGATACGCACATTTCTGAGGACGCTGGCTTAATTCATCACTCCTCTCCTTCACACTCACAGAGAGAAAATATGTACACTCATGTATGTGTTCGCGAAGGGGGGTTACGCCGGCTCATAGCCAGCCCTTTTGTTTCTCACGGCAGCGCCAGCTTCATTAGCATAAATTAGAATATTTCACGGCAAGAGAGCGACTCATAGCTACGCGTTACCTCCACATAACGGCGCACACAGGCTCGTCGCCCGCTGTACCGTCAAACCCTCCTGCTGATTAAAGAGAGTGGAGGGCATCTTTAGCACAGCCGCACCACGCCAACAGCATTACATTCATCTGCATTAGAAACATTCATTACACGCTAAAGCACTCCAGCAACACGAACACCCACTATATCACATCATTAGCTTAAAGTGTATGGAATGAATATGAAGATGCACTTCCCCGTTGAGTATGTTCCCTCAAGTAAAAAACCTAAGACGTGGCTGAGGCAACACAATAATTGCACAGTGAAATCTAACAAAGGTAGAAGATATCAGTGTCATTTTATTACTCTAATATGCGCTCCGTGAAATGAAAACGTGTCATTTTGGGATGAAAACACAGAGTCGGGTAACACACACACACAAGAGCAGGCAAGGGGGTGCTCAATCCCTCCCCGAACACAGGATACGACAGCGAATAAATGTTGATCAGTGTTGATTCTGTCCAATGAGCGCGTGTCGACTGACAGTGTTCCTAAGCTGCGGCGAAAGGCAGCCATTAATCTTGGTCTGGTTTAAGTAGCATATATTAATTTGTGTCATTTTTACTAAGTCGAGACAGGAAGGGGCGCTCGCCGGTCCGTGTTTGACTGCTCGCAGCAGAGGAGAAAGGGGGGGCCTGATGGCTGTGGGGGATATACGGGGGTCTTTTATGTATTGCGCCGCAGCCGCCGTCGTCAAAATCAAACAGCAGGATGCTGGAGAACGCCAATCGCCGGCCTTTGAATTAAGCTAAATGAACTCCTGGGGTGTTGGTATGGCAACCGTAGCTGGAAACGGCAACGCCTTGTACACTTAAAGGCACGTAGGAAAGTGAATGAATTGAAATGTGTTTGTAACGATGAGTTTTGTTTTTTTTGGTGGCAGTAATATGGATCAAACCATTGACTGAGGGGCTGAGACTGACTCCACAGAGACAATAATAACATCTGCAAAGCCTTTTACTGTAATTCTCTTCTTTTGTTTTTTTTTTTTTACAAACTGCACCACACACTAATACTGGACAACAAAAAAGAGCTCCGTCGCATCTCCAAGCAAATTTCCTCGCTAAAGCAATTTTTAATCCAATAAGTGAGTAGATGTTTTGGCTGTAATGGCTCTGAATATGATATCTGTCGGACAACTATGGACAAAAGCTCGGTTTGCAGAATGGCTGGCACTGATGCTGCAGATATCCAAAACTGGCCATGCTTTTATGCACTTTAGATGCATTCAAATCTTTTGAGAGGAAATATTAAATGACCATTACGGAGATCACCGTAAAACAAACAGCGACAAGCAGTCCGTATTGATATCTGATTTGTGCAAAAATGAGAACCGGAATATCAGCTTTACACTGATGCGTTCAGTTTAACGTTTTTTTGGTTAGTCTAAATAAAACCACAGTTCCAACCAAAGTCTGTGATTTCAACAAGTAGGCCTAAATATGTGACCAAGGACCACAAAACCAGTCATAAGTGTGATTGATTTTTTATTTTTTTTTTAAAGGGCATCTATGAAGAAAATCAACATTTGTAAGCTGTTTGGACAGAACTGTCTTTAGATATGTAGTGTGTCCACTGTCATATAGAAGTAATAAAAAGCCAACAAGTGTCTTTTTTAAAATTTCTTGACGGTAAAATAGGACCCAAATCCCAGTGATTTTGAGGCCCACCACAACGTGATGTATGTGTGGTTGTACCCGCCCACCGAACTGATAGACTGGTTCCATGTTTCAATAATAGCATGCTCACACAGGTCCACAGAACACAGTTTTTTTGCAAATACAATGGGTTTAAAGTATTTGTTACAACTCTCTATGATTTGTATAAGTTTAAAATGCTGTAAAACAGAGCATGTTTGTAATAATGACAGTAAAATCCCTATCTAATTCTTAACTGCTATAATCACCATGGCCGCACACAAATGGCATTTGTGTGAGACCTATCATTTCAGAAAGGCTTGAATAAACTCCACCACAAATACAGGAAATAAATTTACTTGATATTTTTGACTAGTGAGCTGTATTTCAGCTTCATCCGAGTCTGTTTCTGTCACTGTGCTGCTTATCTGATGCAACGCATGATAAGAAGCAGACACACACAAAGGAGCGGTGTGGAGAAGGAGCTCATTTGCATTTAAAGCCACAGGTTATGAAAAAAATCTACAATGTATTCAGACACCAAAATGGGCAGATTGTGGAGACTATGGTACATTATCTGAGGGTGTTTTGAACTGACACTTTACAGATACATTCTGGAGAAACCAAAGACTTATCTTACATCTTGTAAAAGGGGTAAAGTAGGTGCCCTTTAAATCGAGATTTAAACGTAGCCTAATAGCTATACAAATAAGCTTTCCATTGATGTATGCCTCGTTCAGATATACAATATTTATTTGAGGTACGACTGATTTTCACTTTGATGAAAATCTGGAATCTGAGGATTAAAATACTGAGAAAATCCCATTTAAACTTGTCTAAATAAAGCATTATGCAGAGTAATAATAAAAAATTGAGTTTTTAAATATTTACAGTAAAGGGCTGTGTATGCATGGGACCATAACCAGTTTCAAGGGTTTACCGCAGTTTGGAAAAGTCAAGGTTTTAAAACCACTAAAATCCTAAGGTATTTGTAAGAGTTTTTATGTAGTTTTTCTTAAATGTGTTGTAAAGAAATATGTGTCTTTGAAACGAATGAAGAGAGCGGAAGTCAATGATTTTAATTATTTAGCCTGACAGGTTTATAGTTCCACAATATTATATATTTGTCCTTTTTTTATTTTTTTTTTTTAACCAGTCATTTAAAAAGAGCAGATTTTAGGACAGTGATCACAGTACTGTAAAACCATGATATTTTTATCCAAGGTTATCATACCATCAGAAACGTATACTGACCCATGCCTAATGCAGTGTATTATTTACTTAATATTAGTTAGTAAATACTAGTTTTGGCATAAAACTAAAATCTATAACTTTGACCCACATAATGTATTGTTGGCTATGGCCAATATTAATTTATATGTTGATTTACATGACCGCTCAGTCATAATATTAACATTGGCAATTAACTTTGTGCCAAACATCTATCCTAAGATTTAAATGAAAAGTTCTTTTGCCACCAAAAGAAAAACTTCATAAAATAGTCTCTATAAATGTATCTGTTGTATAAAAAATTAAGAAATAAAAAATCTTTAATCAAAAAGAAGTTTAACCAAAACGTAACAAGATAACAGGGATTAAAAATATAATTCCTGCTGCACCCGCGCTCTCTCAACCCAAAAAATAAACACAAACACAAACCACTGAGAATTACCAAGAAAATATGATTTACTCACAGAAAATAAGGTGCAAAATAACATCAGGAGGGGTTCAGCCAAAATAAATGACAACAAACCAAGCTAAATTAGAGCAAACTTCCCTGAAAAATAAAGAAGCATATAAATTACAGAAAACTTACATCCCTACTAACAACACAGGAGTGAATGAATAATACATAGAAATAGAAATAATAAATAATTATAATAAAATAATAAATAAAAGGCAATTATAAACAGAAGGCCTCAAACCTCCCTACCATGCTTCAAGCTAGAGAGGGAGACAGAAAACCAGGTTTCTCCGGTTAGAATGTACAACTTCACATCAGCATCTCACAACACACCATATAAGATATCAGCAACAATAACTCCTTTTTATTGTTCAAACAACATCTCCACAAAGAATAACGAGTGGGGAAATCGAGAAAGAGGGGGAGCAAAAATAAAAGCTCAGATGTTTAATATGTCCAAAAGGTATTAACATAAACATGAGTATAATAAAAAAAAAAAAAATAAAAAAAAAACTTTGTTGTTCATTCGTTTTCTTTTCGGTTTAGTCCCTTTTATTAATCTGGGGTCGCCACAGCAGAATGAACCAGCAACTTAGAATGAACAGCCAACCCAGCACATGTTTTATGCAACAGAGGCCCTTACAGCTGCAACCTATAACTGGGAAACATCCACACACACTCATTCACACACACATACGGCTTACCCAATTCACCTATACCACATCTCCTTGAACTTTAGGGGGAAAATGGAGCACCCGGAGGAAGAACAGCAAAGGAGGAGAACATGCAAACTCCAAACAGAAACGTCAACGGACCCATAATGAAGTACTTATAAATAACAATAATTACAAATTATCATTACATATCTTTATTTTTTATTTTGTTTAGTATTATCATTCATTTCTAGTATAGTTGGGTCAAAGAAGAGGCTGAAGAGTTTGTTTAGCCCAAAAAAAGAAAAAGTTTTGGTGCTTTAAATCAGCTTAACAATTCCAATACTGATACAAAACTCACATAATTTGGTGGCAATTGCACAGCAATCGACAACAAAAGCTGCACTTCTTATCAGAAAACCCATTAACAGATTCCAAATCATGTTGCCTTACATTACGACTAAATCTAGGAAGATTTGTTTTGCACAAACTGGAGCGCTGATGTGATTTAATTCATATGTTGTGATGCATTTCATAATGCAAAGAAGGGGGGAATTACTGCGCATTGCTTTAGGTTTTAATCCTAAAGCAACGTGTAATAATATTACCCTAATGTCATCAGCCAAGCCTCTAATGTGCAACAGTTTCAAACAAGTCCACTTTAACCTTAAGCCATGTCAATAATTATTCCATAAAATGAGGGTTTGGGTTCCTCCATTGACCGTCCGCAAGAGGAAAACACCTCCCACACACAAAAAAAGCGCTTCTTCACTATTCACACGGGCAACCTGTTATCAGAGCTAATTAGAGACTCCCACCTCCGTTATACATTTCTGTAATTAGGCTCTTAAAACATGATTAACATGTCTCAATTACGCCAGTCATCATTTGCATAATTTATAAGGAGCTCTAATTGCGAGTGAGTTTAGACTTGAAGCTGGGTAATAACAGAAACACACAGGAAACATTATGCCGCTACTGAGGCATGTCCGTTCCAACGGCCCTAAGTATGATTAGCAATCACGTTCCAAATAAAACAGGGGGAGGAAAGACTCCCCTTCATGTTGCTGCAGCTAACACAATATTTCTCCACAATTCAACACGACGCTCGTTAGATATGGTGCCAGCTTAAAATTACGTGGCATAAACAAATGAGTTAAGAAATGAAGCCCAAACGATATTATGTTTCGAGCACTGCTAGCGCTACAATAAAGCTAAAACAACACTGCGAGTGAATATGTGACGATTAGCAGAACAATACATCAAAATACAGCCCTCACAATGTGTGGTGTGTTTACAAGAGTTTTTTATCTCATATAGGTTATATTAATACAGGAAAGAAGGGGCTTTATTTAAAGTTGAAATATATTTAGTGGAAATCTGGCTGCTGAATCTTGTTAAGGGTAATTCATCAGGATGTTGAGACCCGTGTGTGGCGTATATGAGGATCTGTCACTGGTTTGACATGGGATACAAGCAAGGACATGCTTGTTAGTGTGGGCACATGTCACGTTAGATGATAGCACTGGATCAAATTGTGGTTTTAGCATTGTGCACATGCAAAGATGTGCATTTAGTCAAATTACATCTAGCTTGAAGTCTTCGTGAAAGTTTTTTTTTTTTTTTCATCTAAAAGTGTGAACTGCTGCACCATACTGTCATCATTTTTTTTTAATAATTCAAATTGTATTTATTTAATAAAAACAAATTAATAACATTTCATTTTCAAAGGGGGGCTATATATATATATATATATATATATATATATATATATATATATATATATATATATATATATATATATATATATATATATATATATATATATATATATATATATTTATATATATATATATATAATTATTATTATTATTATTATTATTATTATTATTATTATTATTATTATTATTAGCCCACCTTTGAATTTTTTTTCTTTTTTAAATATTTCTCAAATGATGTTTAACAGAGCAAGGAAATTTTCACAGTGTGTGTATTAATGTTTTTTTTCGTCTGGAGAAAGTCTTATTTGTTTTATTTCGGCTAGATTAAAAGCAGTTTTACATTTTTCAAACACCATTTTAAGGAAAAAATTATTAGCCTCTTTAAACTATTTTTTTTTCTGATAGTCTACAGAACAAACCATCGTCATACAATAACTTGCCTAATTACCCTAACCTGCCTAGTTAACCTAATTAACCTAGTTAAGCCTTTAAAAGTCACTTTAAGCTGTAAAGAAGTGTCTTGAAAAATATCTAGTTAAATATTATTTACTGTCATCAAGGCAAAGATAAAATAAATTAGTTATTAGAAATGAGTTATTAAAACTATTATGTTTATTTTTGTTTAACGGAGAGAAGATTTCTTCAACACATTTCTAAACATAATAGTTTCAATAACTCATTTCTAATAACTTCTAATAACATTTATTTTACTGTTTAATTTACTTGTGCGAGCCAGTGTATAACCAAATACAAACTGTGCATTCAGTTTTACAGACACCTACAAACACCTTTTTTAAAAGAAATATTTTTTAAGAGTTCACACTTAGCTGATGATTGATAATAAGGCTTGTTTGGCATGCTGTCCCGAGAGAGAGCCCTGAGCTTACGAGATTCTCGAGCCCTGGGCTCTCTCCCGTTTGTAGGGTGAGAGGGAGTTTAAGATCAGTTAAATCTCTATGAACTCCCCTCGGCTTATTTGTAGCTAAATGACTGATATGGATGACTAAGGAGAGGTGTACTCACTAAGAGCTTGACTATGGTATCAATTTTGTGTGTTCAATTTACTAAGGGTGCGTGTTATTTGGACTGTGGGAAGAAACCAGAGAACAGTGCTGTGTGAGGCAACAGTGCTAATCACTGGGCCGCCAAGTCACCCATCTAGAAAGGAGGGAGAGTAGGGGTGGGTGGGGTTGATTCTTTAAGAAAACATACTAAGATAAGAAACTCTGGTTACATGGTACATTATAATGAGTAAGAAATCATCCAATTAGATAATCGATCATGCGGGAACAGCTGAGAACAGCACATGATCCTCTCGAAATTAGTTTATAAATAAACTTCACTTTGTAAACACCTACACTGTCTGTTGGTGCTCTAGATTTGCTAGTTTCACACTGATGAATAAATATTTTTGGTGCAAACATCCATTCACAATGGTATGAACCATATTAGGGGTGGTCAAATGTATAATAAAGTTATCTATTATTTTAATTATTAATATTAATTTGTATACAGATCAGAGCAAACTATTTCCTAACTATTACAGGGCTAACCCCCAAACATCTTGTTCTGATGTCCTTCAGGGGGATCAAGCATTAATTAGGGGGGTCAGACCCCTTAAATCCCCACTGTAATTCGCACTCTGTACATAACCTTTAATGATTTAGCTTAATGTTATATAATAATGATATCATTATCAAATACAATCCAGAACATATTAAAATATATCACTTTTTGTTAATTATGCAAACTCCACTATATATACATTTTTAGAAAAATAAGTTACATAAAAGCTACAGTACACCACAGCGATGTATTCATTAAACTTAAAGGTGATCTAAACATTTTAACATTGAACTAATACAGTCTTTTCCTTTCTGCTGCATGGGAAAATCGTTTTTCACTGACCCTCTACAGTTCAGCGAGTTCAACTTAAGTTTAAGTTTATTTAACAAACGTCTGTTCACGATCGGGTAGTGTATGTCCAAGAGTAACAGGCCTGATGAAAGCCCCAAGGGTAAAAACATGACTGAAACCCGATACCAACAAACATCAAACTTAATGTCCATTCCGCACACATCCATCTATATGTGCCAGTCACCAATTTTAAACACACACACACTCACACACACACTCACACAGTGGCCTTGCATTGAGCATGCAGCAAACTACACGAGGCTATACGAACGCTTTAAATAATCTGAAACACTTGCGGCGCTAAAACAGCCTTGTTTAAAAGCCCCCTCCCCGCATTGCATCCTGTTCCATGAGCCGCAATACTTGTTTATACTCGCACGCCAGCCTGTGTCGTGTTAGTCGGTCAGGCCCTGTGTAAAAATACACAGCGAGGTCAGAAGTTCAGGCCAGCTCTGTCTGCTGCTGGCACACCGTACTGCCCCGCTTGTCAGCTGCTTGCCAGAGGAGGGCACATCACCACGCCGTCGTCCCGCATGGCTGTCAACACGCCACGCAACACGTGCTGCGCACCGGGCAAACTCACTGCCACGTCAATCTAGGCGAGCTGACCCGCAGGTTACCAAGAATTACAGGAGCCGTGTCATTTGGTGCTCTCTCAACACGTCTGCAGATGAAATATATTAGCAGAGCAAAAATTTATAGTTCATGTTGAAGAAACTTAATAGGAATTACGAGCTGCGTTTAAAGCAGGTGACAACGCGTTGATCAAAACATTAAAGATTCCTGTAAATCAAGGTTATTGTGAGCAGAAAAAGTGTATTTCTTTCAAAACACAGAGCCACTGTTTCATGACCTCCACAGTCTGTTATGAAAGCCAAGACGCAGCACGCTACGCCATTTCAACAAAACAGACCTGCTACGGATTTAATAACCTCGCTTTTCTGGAATCCACCTGGGACTCAGTGGCTGCAACAATGTAAAAGTGTGAACAAGGCTGAGTCTTTATTAAAAAAAACAGAAAAATTAAAAAGGGCCTGGCCAAAAAAAAAAAAAAAAATGGTGGCTGCTCTCGTTTGAGCGCTCAGCACATTTGCAGTAAATGTCACGGCGGAGGTTTGAGCCATTTTCTCGGTGGCGGCGGTGGATTTTTAGTGGTGTCTGTCTGTGCAGTGTGAAATTACACCCTCGCATTAAAAAGAGACAGAAGTGAACCGAGGTACAGCTCACGGCTAATTCTGCAGGAGAGTGAACGGAAGGGGGGGTTTAATGTACAAGGACCTTTCAAATCAACCGTCGGGGCTTGAGTTCATTTATTTTCAAACCATGTTGCCGACAGCGTTTTCAGCAGTATAAAAACTGACACCTAAAAACAGACTCTATTTGCTTTCTATTTTCAGAGTGTTTTCTTAAGTCACAGTCAGGCTACTATCAATAGCATCCACTTAAAAAGCATCAAAAATCCTTTTTTCCCTCTGTCAATTCCCAAGCTAGGGCTCATAAAACTGCAAAAATAGTTTGCAAATGTTTGTGGCTGAATGTTTGATGGTGCATATAAAACAAATTACATTTGGGTCAAAGATGAGAGGCAGCATTTTGGTGTCTGCATCAAATTAAATGTACAAAAGTCAATTTATATACACAGAAAGCAAAGTAAAGCATCTGCTATACATATTTTTTTTGGTATATACAGTTGAAGTCAGAATGATTGAACCTCCTTTAAATTATTTTTCTCTTTTTAAATACTTCCCAAATGATGTTTAACAGAGCAAGACAATTTCTACAGTATGTCTGATAATATATATATATTTTTTCTTTTGGAGAAAGTCTTGTTTGTTTTATTTCGGCTAGAATAAAAAAACATTTTAAGGTTAAAACTATGAAAAAAAAAAAAGTCAATAGTCTACAGAACAAACCGTCGTTATACAATAACTTTCCTAATTACCCTAATCTGCCTAGTTAACCTAATTAACCTAGTTAAGTCTTTAAATGTCAATTTAAGCTAAATAAAAGAGTCTTGAAAAATATCTAGTCAAATATGATTTTCTGTCATCATAGCAAAGATAACACAAATCAGTTATTAAAAATGAGTTATTAAAACTATTATGGTTTAATGGTTTAATAACTATTATGGTTAGAAATGTGTTGAAAAAGTCTTCTCTCTGTTATACAGAAATTAGGGGAAAAATAAAGGGGGGTTAATAATACTGACTTCAACTGTAAATCATTGTCACAATGAAATATTGTGTGTCTTCATTAAATCATGGTAAAATGTATGGAAGTCATAGTTGAGTTGAAAAAAAACTTAAGCAGTTCTAATGTACTAGAAATAAAATTAAATCTGTAAAGATCTGCAGCCAATCTCCAATAATTTTCATCTTTGACCCATTTATACATAATATCAAGCACAAAAAGTCCTATTCTGCTTGACAAGACTCCTTCCTTTCCTTCGCTTCTTTCAACAAATGGAAAGCCCTAACTTTTTCAGGTTTTCAGCCCGAAAAGAAAACAAACCAGAAATCAGCTAATGTTAATTTGTCATAGGAACGCAGATCAAATGCAAGTAGGTTTGATTCTGATGATCCGCTGCTCCTAATGAAGTCCTGAGAGAAAAGAAGCAACCACGTCATAACCGAGGAAGTTCACACGAGACAAAAACAACACCAGGGCTGCGTTCAACTACAAACAAAAGCTCAACATGAGGTGCTTGTGTGTGTGTGTGTGTGTGTGTGTGTGTGTGTGTGTGTGTGTGTGTGTGTGTGTGTGTGTGTGTGTGTTTAGGGGAAAAAGAATCTAATACAAAGTAGGCAAAACAAACAAACAAGCAACTAATTCACGCACAGGATTCGAACTCAATAAAAAAGTACCATCTTCAACATCTAACACAGCCTATTTGGGTTTATCTCTCCAGTCTAAAACCCCGCAGGTTCCCATTTGCCAGGAACTGTGGGAAGAGAAGCAGGAGCAAAAAGCCAGGAAGAGGTCCAAGTCACTTTGTTCTTCATCTTGGAAACGAACTTTGAGTGAACCCCGGGTGACGCCAAGCAGTTCAAAAGAGCTAGGCATAACTCTTTCCCTCCTCGGAGAACCTTGCTAAACAAGAGGAGGAAAAAAGCAAAGCTAGTGCCATGAGGCTCCTGTGATCGCTGACACGGTGGCCCTGCAAAGCCTCTTCATTCGCTCAGAGTTGCACTGAGGAGGGGGAACTTCTCCACAGCACTGCTGCTTTCAGACAGTGTGGCAGAAAGCCAGCTTCAGCTTCCATGTAATGAAATCTTTGTAAATTACACTTTGGGGCTAATTAGTAGGAAGATGCGGCTGCTTTTTTTTTTTTTTTTTTTGACATTTGTTGTTGTTTCTCGTTATAGCAATCTACCTTGAAAACCTTCACTCAGGGACGATCGCATAATCAAAACAGCATGTTCATTTCGCCCTAATGAATAGCGCTTCTGGTGGACTTTTAAACTGCTATTAAAGCACTTTGCTTGAGCAGCTACAATTCTAAAACTACAAAATGCATACATTAACAATTTACAATCGGCAACTCACTGTACAGGGCAGCAAAAATAATATCAATAAACAAATAAAGGTAAAATGTTGAGTAAAAATGTAATATATTACAATCTTAAGTTTTAAAATAATTAACTTAATGTATTGCATAGTTACTTATTATAGAAAGCAATGTGAATATATTTATTGATTTATTTATTTATTCAGTGTAAGCTAGACATAAAATTGTAATATTACATGTGTACCCAAAACTGTCACACTAAAGTTAAGCATATTAAAAGAAGGATGCGTGACTTCTAAAGTTAACACTCAAAATCTCAATTTAATGAGTAGAGCGGTCATATTTTTTAACCTAATATTTCTATACTAAACCTAATCAGTCACGCTCAATCAGTATATGATACAATGCAATGTAAAATGCTGCATTAAGTAATGCACTTCAGCTCTGATGCACAAATTATAACCCTAGCACACAAAATAATAATAATAGCTATCTATTTGAGGAATCTAAATGCAGAATAAATCACAACAGGAATTGTTCTGTTATTACTGTAATATCAGAACTTTGACAAGGTGCAGTCTTGACTCTAACTACAAATTCTCCTCTATCTAAATATCTAATAACACAGATTCTCACAAGACACGCAATATATCACTGTATTAAAGAGCTGTGTAGCACAAAAAAAAATCAATATTTCAATATCCCGCTTAATGTGATAACTGGATTTAAACAAAGCAAAGTTCTGTTCTCATTGTGAGAGAGGAAAACCCACCTGTTTTTTCTTTTATTTCACACAGGACGTTGAACAGAGCCGGCTTCATTCTGTGACAATTCAGCGCATGCTTCCTAAAAACACAAACAGAAAATAAATACTACGCCGTCACTGTGCATGAACTGTCAGAGCTGTCAAAACACAGACATTAGGCTTAGAAGGAATGTCTGCTATGTCTGATGGAAATGCGTTTTGGAGTATTTTAAAAAATGGTATTTGATAGAAGACAGCTGACAAATGCCTCTAAATTGTGTAGCACTTTTTGGAAGTGATGCATGTGTTAAATGAGCAAAAAAATAACTGTCAGGATGTTTCAAATGAATCTTAGATGGCAGAATGAATGAAGTAGACTGAAATATGGAATTAGCATTGTATACTCATGGGATGAGAAAATAGAACAACAAATAATGACATCATTAGATATTAAAACATTGTTTCATTTCAATATAAGAGGGGACTGAAGAAAATAGCAAAGTAAAATAATTATTACACATCTTATTTAAAATAAAAAGCTACTTAATTTTAAATAAAAAATATAATAATAATAATAATAATAGTAATAATAATAATTTTACATATTAAAGTAAATATTAAGCTATATACAATAATTGCATTACAGTAAAGAGTTAAATGAATTTGACTCCAAAGTGAACTCACTTTTAAACACCATGAATTGCTCATCTAAAGTGACTAGCAATCTTTAAGGAAAATAAAATAAAAAATACAATAAAATATTATAAAAATAAAAAAATAAAAAATGTAAAAGTATTAAACCATATATAATCATAAGCATGGATTGAAGTTGACTGCAAATTACATTAATACCAAATATTTGTTGACTAAATTGGTAAATAAAAAAGAAGAAAGCTAATAAATAAACATTAAACCCCAATTATAAAATAAAGTTAAATTACTTCCTTTAAATAAATAAATTATATATATATATATATATATATATATATATATATATATATATATATATATATATATATATATATACATATTATTTTATTAATTAATATAGAATCATAAATATAAATAACATAGCTGCTTAAGATATTCATTCAAGATATCAGATATTAATTTAAGGTGGCAATCAATCATTCATCAGAAGTAAAATATTAATAAAAAAAATAGCCACAGATATTATTGACATCAGTACAAGAGTGTCAAATGCAATTTAGACATTCACATGTAGTTTTTATTAATGTATTTTTATTTTATTTAATTATTATTATTATTATTATTATTATTATTACTATTATTTTGCAGGTTCAAGTATTATTTGAAAACTGAAATGTTTGCATTTATCTCAGTCTTTTAAAAACACCTGTGTTGACAGTTGCTAATTAAGGCTAACGGTCAGGTGAATTATTTCTTGTCAACACTTCATCAGACTGTCTAATTGCTTTTAAATGCTACAAGTAGATACGTTACTCTAAAGAAAGTATTTTACGGCGTCCCTTCTGTACACAATCAAGCTATACGTAAACACTGCACAGTTATGGACTTTCTGACGATTAATAATTTGTAAGTATCCAAAAATCATTACCATTTATTCCCTGGCTTAAACATAAGGTGCTTGCAGTCCAATAAATAAATAAACTAGGACTGAATCCACCCGCAACATGTAGTAAGTCTATATGGCACCGAATCAATGCGCTTTTCTCATTTGTAACCTGCGAGATCCAGAGCAATTGGAAATCGAAACGATGCATCTGGGAGGAAGAAGAAGAAGAGCACATAATGTGCACAAAGGCGCACGGGAAAAGCATATTTCTTGTGCAAAATTGATAAAAGTTTGAAAAAAGACGCAAAAAGAAAAGTCGGTGCGCATTGGGGTGGCGCGTAAAAATATAACCCAGCTGACTTGCTAACACTGTCCACGAAGTTAATAAAGCTAAGACAGCATGCATAAGATCTCGGAAACATACCTGGCCTGCGCCTCGTCCAGACTTTGGTCGGTTATGGTCATGATTTGCTGTAATATGTTTCCAATGTCCTGTTTTCTTCCCTCGTCGTCCGCTCCTCCCGTGCCATCCTGCATATGCTGCGCCAAGCCGGGGTGTCCGGCCATGCCCACCCCGTGAGAAGAGTGCATCAACCGGGGCTGGTCATCCATCCTCGCCGCTGTTTTGGAGACTCTAGTGACTTTTCAGATTTCGCCTGGGAGAAAGGAAATTCCTTCGGCAAACTCTCTCCGTCACTCCCCCCTTTTTTGCTTTCTGGGTGTCTGAAGCGCGCTTACAACATGGAGAGAGGGAGACAGGGGAGAAAAGGCAATGCTCCCTCTCGCACAGCTGGTTTGGGTGAAATCTGATCTGGAGAGCTGCTTTAGGATCAAGCCACTCCTGCTCTTGCCACCAAAGCCAAGACAACAGAGCCCAACTTTGTCTAAGGGCTGCTGTAATCGTGCGTAATCTGCGACTCTGCCGCGTAACTCCTTGTTTCCTTTGACAGCTTTACGACTCAAACAGCTTTGAGACGTGCTTTGAAGGCGTTAAACGTGGGGAGAGAAGTGCTTTTGTTTCGCACAGGTCTGCTGGCAACACTGACACATAGCGGAGGGCTCCGCCCACCAACACTGGCACACAGCGCTCGCGCGCCGCCCCTCGAACGTGGTTGGACGAGAGCATAATTGTGGCCCCGCCTCGCTTCTTCCACGAAACGTCAATCATATTTCTGAAGAAGGTGGGTCGTCGTAATAAGCTTTAAGATGTGGCGTTAGCGCCCGAACTGGACAGGGTGGTAACACGGTGATGGATAGAGGTTGAACTTGAAAATAAATAATGCTGCTTGGCGTTAAGCCTCTGTGTCCGCTATTCCCCCCACTGTCAAGCAGGACGAGACCTCCATATTATCTCATACTGTGGTCAGTAAAGATCTGTTTTTTTTTTTTTTTTTTTTTAATGAATATATTTTTTATTTATTTCTTTGGCATTTATGACAAACATTTGAAGGGTTCGATGTGTTTCATGCAGAGTTGTCAGCCATAAATCAAAGTCAAAATGTCTTGATTTATATGTGAACCTGGACATGGCTGCTGTAAATATCCAGACAACTCCATATAAGATATATGGTGATGCACAGAACATTTATAGCACCTATATAATATTATGCACAAGTAATTATTGACAATAATGCATGTAAACACACCCATCTTAAGCACCTTTTTATTATTTTTAACTTGCAATGTGCTTACACAAATTCTGCACGTTCAGCTGAAATCAGAATTATTAACCCCCCTTTGAATTATTATTATTATTATTATTATAGTTGTTGTTATTTTTATACTTCCCAAATGATGTTTAACAGAGCAAGGACAATTTCACAGTATGTCTGATAATATTTTTACTTCGAGAAAGTCTTATTTGTTTATCTTTTTAATTAAAAAAAAAAAAACATTTTAAGGTAAATATATTTTTTGATAGTCTACAGAACAAACCATCTTTATACAGTTACTTGCCTAATTACCCCAACCTACCTTGTTAACCTAAAGTTAAGCTATAGAAATGTCTTGAAAAATATCTAGTAAAATATTATTTACTGTCATTATGGCAAATATAAAATACAGAAATGAGTTATTAAAACTAGTATGTTTAGAGAGTATGTGTTGAAAAAATCTCTGTTAAACAGAAATTGGGGGGGGAAATAAACAGGGGGGGGGGTGATAATTCAGGGGTTTTAATAATTCTGGCTTCAACTTTAGTTTAGAAAGTTAGGGATTATTATAAGTGTTGATGAAGACAATAAACAGATTCAAACATATTAAGTTAATGAGGAAAAATAATTATAGGTCATTATTGTTTGATCATCTTAATTCCCCTTTGAAAAAAATGACTAGTAGAAGATAAATACTGGCTGGAATTTAAAAATGCATGGGTTCATTTTATTCTAAAGTATATTTAATGCACTGATGACAATCTATGTTCGACTATTTTGTGTCAAAATTAAGAGACAAAGAAACAAATGTGTTTTTTGAATGTGTCAAATAAGCTTTATGTCAATAAAATGTTGAATTATGTGTTGAATATTAATTTATTGTATATATAATGTTTTGACACACACTTAAGTCAAATTGAAACAACACTTTGGCATGTGCTTATTAAAAATGTATAAATGAATAAATGGCATTTGCTTATATTTTAAATGATTAACAACTTCTTGCTGACAAATTGTATAATGGGATTAAGGACTGCACAATATAAAGACTTAAATATTCAGTGCTCAGCATAAGTTCAGTCATTTTTAAATTCATGTTTTAATGGGAAGCTTTGCAATATAATATTTTTGATATACATTAGATTAATAAGTACTGAAGCCAAGTCTGGAGCTTAACTAACCAAATAACTTGCTATAACAGTCCAAAAACTAGTACACCAAAATCTATATGTTATAGAAAAATATTAAATACAAATTTAAAAAGAGGAAACATAAAGAGAAACAAAAACATATAATTTTTTTGTTGAAATTTTGTTGGTTGTATTATTATTATTTATTTTTAAAAATATTTCGCTTGAATTTAATTGTATTATCTTTCAATTTCTACATATGTTTGGTGACTAAAATATTATTTTAATAAATATATCTGTTTTATAACTGCTTTGTTTAAATATACTAAAATACATTGTCTATATTCATTGAGAAATGGATACAAATCTTCATTTTCAAAATGAGGTGTACTCAGTTATGCTGAGCCCTGTATACATTTTTAGGTCTGCATTTTGTTATATATACTATTGTTACTCTGATTACTGGATGCATTCTTAAAATGTTTGGTACAAACAATAAAATTAAATGGTTACAGGACAAATTCTGATGTAACAAAACATAATCTAAGGTGTATTGCAGTATATATATGACTCTTCTTTTCAATTCTTGAAACCCCCTTTGCATCTCTGACCTCTTTATATATATATTTCATTCCATATTCATTTCCTGTAAGACCTTCATATAATGTTGCTGAAAGACACCATGGTCACTCAATGTGTCTCGGAAAAATGATCAGACAGGCAGTTTGCTGAGCCATGTGGTCTATTTAACGGTATTAAATTCACTTGCTATTGACACGGAGCTCAAAATGTGGCAGAAATGTCACGCTCTGGCTGCAGGTGCCGGGAAAAGGACCAATAAAGAGAGTGTTAAAGAGGCCGTTTCTGATGCCTGAGTACCCATCACTGGAGCAAATATTCCAGAAGCACCACTCCAACTATTCATGCCATGTCTCTTCCCCGTGCTCAACATATGAGCTGTGTCGCCTTTCATTATGTTCCTTATGAGAAACGACACCACTTTAACCTGTCCTACTTAGGAGGCGCCTGCTGACATATACTGGTCGTATAGGTAATATCACAACTTTTTATTGGATAGAATATCATCAATTTTAGGCAGGTAAAAAGATATGTGAGGAATAATGTGAATATCATTCATTGCGATATGACTTTATATTCAGAGCTCAGGTAATAAATTCAGCTCTGTTTTGATTGGACAGGGATGAATGGTTTATTTAACCAAATATCCTTACCCAAAAAAGATTTAAAAGAAGAGGTAAATTTTAAATAATTGAAAACTATAAATGTAATTTATAAGACTCATTAGGTTTGCTGTCTAAAATAGCAATAACAAAACAGATTTCATTACAAAGATTTAAATAACTAAATGTATTTCATGGGGTGGGGTTTTCCCCAATTTTTTGTTTAACGGAGAGCAGATTTTTTCAACACATTTCTAAACACAATAGTTTTAATAACTCATTTCTAAACTGATTTATTTTATCTTTGCCATTATGACAGTAAATAATATTTGACTAGATATTTTTCAAGATTCTTCTATAGAGCCTAAATGACATTTAAAGGCTTAACTAGGTTAATTAGGTTAACTAGGCAGATTAGGCTAATCATTTTGACCTAAAAATTGTTTTTAAAAAAATAAAAACTGCTTTAATTCTAGCCGAAATAAAACAAGTGAGACTTTCTCCAGAAGAAAAAAAAAATATCAGACATAAAATGTTCTCTGTTAAACATCATTTAGGAAAATGTAAAAAAAAAAAAAAAAGAAAAAAAATAATTTGGGAAAATATAAAAAAAAAAAGAAAAGAAAAGGGGGGGGCTAATAATTCTTACTTCAACTGTACATGGTCAAACTAGTGTGCAGCTTCAGTAAAACTAATACTAAAGTTGTTTTAAATTTGGTTTAGTAATTTGGGCTCAAACAAATATCTTTGCATTTTTTTCAGTCATTTATGTTTAATTGATTGACTATATAAAAATCTGTGGATATTATTAATGCATTTATCGGGTACAATTGCTACTTTTTACTGTCATTCAATGTGTCACTTTAACTGAGCATGGGCAGCGTTGTAAAAGTAGACCCAGCGCCAAAATGATTATGACACCACTGTTTCAGCACTGCTCAAGCTCCACATTGGCACGCTACTTCTGCATGGGATATGAAAGCTCTAATGCCAAGTTCAGACTGCATGATTTTTAAAGTAGCTGCATCACGGATGTTTTCACACTGCATGACTATCTGGGTTAGTGTTCTGTCGGTGATGTGTTTACACTGTAGGATGGATCGGCGACAGGAGAGTTCACACTGCATGACTTTAAAATAGGGAGAATCACAGACAACTTTCCAAACTACGTCTCACAACCAAACAAATGTGAGAAGAGGCATGCAAACAACGCAGATCACGTAATATATATTTCGTTATTAGCTACATAATGGAAAAGGAAGGCTTAAGCTTTTGAAACTTGTATTGCTTATCTGGCTTTTGAAGGGAAATAACAATTTCTGCTCAACTTTTTTTCACTTTTTGACCTGATTGTGATATTGGTCAGATGACACGTCATATAGATACGGGTGCTCCTGCCAAATTTACACTGGTTTTTCCTTAATTTCTTGGGTTCAAATAAACTGAAAATAAATTCTTTTAACTTCTCCCTCAACCTTACTGGACTGCAGGTACCATACTAGTGAATGCTGCTCTCTCATTGGCTGTAGGTGATCACTGATGTTATTTTCAATCAGAAAACATTTCACACGGCATGATTTGAATCGCCGACAGCTTCAGATATTTAGCACCCCAAATATCTTGCGGATGTCAGCAACTCATCTACGATTCTCTCATATCGCATCTTTGATAGTTCATACTGTGTGATTGTTATTCACCTGAACTAGCACAGATTTGCCTGTGATTTCAGACATTTGTCGGCAATTTCTCAAAACCTGTCGGTGAGTCAAAATCAGGGCTAAAATCGTGCAGTCTATCGTGCTATAATCGGCATAATCTGTTAACATGGACGCCAAAAAAAAACAAACATGCGCTGATCACACTCTGCTCTCTTGTGCGGTGTGAAAGAGACATTAGAGTAAAACAGTTTTTCTATGATTCATTTAGACCAGAAATGCTAGGTTGTTTTGTGGTCAAACTGTATTTAAATTAATTTAAAAATGTATTCCAGTGGTCCATATTGTGACCATAGACTGTAAAATATATGGACGTAGTATCCGTGACGTCACGCATAGGTTTCTAAAGAGCGCAAAAGAAGCCACAAGTAGGCGTGGCCAACCGTCGCCATTTTGTTCGCTCGTCATCACACCCACGGCGGGATAACAAACAAGGGCAAACAGGCAGAGAGTGAGCGGAGCTACAGACACCTGCTGGCATTTACCTTGGACCTGGTTCAGACACACTTTACTTAGGGAGAACGCTTAATACTTTATCACCTGTGACTCGCTTGTATTATGACCACTTGTGCTTGGTTGTATTCTATATCAATAAAGTGTTTAGACTTTTAAAAACACTGCTGTAATACATTGAGCCACTAAACATTGTTCTTATGACGTTTTTCAGCAGGAGGAAAACGTGAATTACATCCAAACACTTCAGATATACTGTAGTCTGTGTTAGCAAATGTAAGACTATTGATGAAATCCAGCATGACACTGTAGCACAACGCTTCAGATGACTGTTCTAGAGCCTACAGCTAATCAATTCGTCAGATTCTGGAGTGCATTACAGCTCTAAATATAAATATAAATGATAAATTATCTTAAATAAAAAAATACATGTATAGAGATGGTATATAAGTATATAACTTTACGTACATGGGAAACGGAGGCCACGTGAATGGTTTGTGAGCACAATTAATTGCACCCAGCATGCCATGCCATCTAATAATTGTAGAAAACAAGTCCAAAAGGCAGTTGACTGTGTAAAGCCACATAAAACAACACAGAAATACTATAAATATGCCAAGTTCAGTGGCTAATCTGCAGGATTCAGCTGAGGTGAGGTGACGTGACGGCGACCAACGAGACCTAGCTGTCACTTAAGTGGCCATGCCCTTAATTATGCAAACTTAATATAACTTAATATAAAGGAAACGGGTGAGTTATACAAAAATTCATCCAGTATTCATCCATTCAACCATGGTGAAAGCACGGTGAAAAAAGGCTCTTTTTGCACGTTATTTCTGACACCATGACGATTAGCTTCTCTCCCATGGTGCACGACAACACTGAAAATTCTGTGCCACTGCCACAAGGGGGCGTATTCCAACAGTCGTGACTCGTGCCCAATTGTCATGTGCAGTGGAAAGCCGGCTAATCGGCTGGCATCGTCTATCGACCCAACCCTAGTTGAAGTATCTCAGCATTTTATCCCGGTCCTATTAAAGAAATCATATTTTCCAACCGTTTAAAAAGAATTTAGTTTAAAAACTTCCTCCAAAATATAAAGAAGTACTTTTTTAAAATGATGTATGATATTTACTGTGCAAAGAAGTTTTTGAGAAAAAGATTTAATGTGAATTGTAATGTTTGCCAATTGCCATAGTGATATTGAAACTGTTGAACATCTATTTCTACATTGTAATTTGATTAATCCTTTCTGGTCTGATGTGGGCATCTGGATAAAACAATATTTTTTAATGTTTCCTTTTATTTGTTAAAACTAGAGCTTTGTGATTTGGGGAAATATCTAACTTCTTTTTTTTTTTTTTTTTTTTTGACAGATGTTGCGATTGCGATTTGATTAACGATTTAATTATCCTTATCCTTATTTTTTTCAGCTCCTAAAAAATGTCTGTTTTTGTTTAGTGTAAGTGACTTTGAAACCAAACTATTCCCAAATTACAAAGGCTGTTTTTCTTTGATATGAATTCATCTATTAATGCTTCTGAAGCAGCAGACATCATAATCCCACTTGTCAGCGCTTTCCTGTTTGTTTTCTTTTATTATTGTGGGCGTAGTTTGGTTGCACAATTCTGA
Organism: Danio rerio; assembly: GCF_052040795.2. NCBI lineage: Eukaryota > Metazoa > Chordata > Actinopteri > Cypriniformes > Danionidae > Danio > Danio rerio. Next base: position 21,556,714 of record NC_141022.1, read on the forward strand.
TTGGGCAGAACAAAAGTGTGCACACTCAATTGGCTAGTAAGACTATCACACACAGCCAGCAATCACACATTTGTTCTGGGCTGGGGAAATTTAATAATATATATATTTCATGTTGCAGCCTCTTGCGATTAACTAATCGTAGCATTCCAAATTGCGATTGCAATTTGATTTTAATTAATCGCACAGCCCTAGTTGGGACATTGTGAAATTTGGAGTACATTTATACAAAAAAGATGATAACTTAACTGCGAATTGTTTACTTATTTTACTTAAATTCTTCATTCATAAAAAAATAAAAATTTTGAAAACAGCTCCTCGGTTGTCTTTAAAAAGAAGTTTAACTTATGTAGAGACTTTAAAGTGTCACGAAACACCAAAACACATTTTTTTTAAGATGTTGACAGTCATATATGTGTCCCACGCTGCTAAACCACTATTAGGAAACATATTTCACAAAAAAAAGTGAAAATTGGTTGTTTTTGCGTTATTTTGAGCAAATTTCATCTTCCAGTTTGAAAAGTAATTTTGAAGCTATGTCACGGCAATTAAATCTTTATGTAAATTCTAGAATGTAAATTCAAATGGATGTTTGTACTGGCGAGTACAACGTGGCGTCTTTCAGCAATAATTCATGAAAAAGACTTTGGTTGGAACCAATCAGTGCGCTCTATTGTGTATGAGGTGCAACTTCATTAATATGCATGATAGCTTCGAAGGCTATACAACAGTTACGTTTTTAACTGTTACAGTGTTCAGATGGCAGAGAGACGCAACGTTGTGTTGCCAACCGTAATTAAAACACTTGGAAGAAGAAGAATTTTTGGAGACATGGGTCGTCAGTGGTTGGTTTATAAATGTGCTAAAACGGACGTTTTGTTTTAGATTCCCCTCTATGAGAACACAGCTAGACTCACCTGTGGAGTACAGTGGTCTACTAACATGCAACAAAAATAAGTTTGTAAGGAACATTGTTAACCCAAGAGCTTTTCGCATCTGGAAATGGTGAAATCAGGATTTGCCACTCATCTTCTTTTAAAAAAGACACGGTTCCAGTTCTTGTTGATTGTCCTGTCTCTACCGATTTGGTAAGCGTGCGATCAGTTTTCTTTGTTTATGTTTCTTCAGATGGCAAAGTTAGTTAGTTTCGTCAGCAGTACTCTTTCAGTTTTCGCTGGGTCGCTGGTTCGAGCCTCAGGTCAGTTGGCGTTTCTGTGTGGAGTTTGCATGTTCTCCCTGGGTTCGCGTGGGTTTCCTCCGGATGCTCCGATTTCCCCCACAGTCCAAAGACATGCGGTACAGGTGAATTGGGTAGGCTAAATTGTCCGTAGTGTATGAGTGTGTGTGTGGCTGTTTCCCATAGGGTTGCGGTTGGAAGACATACCTCTGTCAAAATGATTTAGTTACAAAGTTTACAGTACGTTAACCCATTTCATACCAAATATTTCCTATAGAGATGACATATCTGAATTTGTGTGGTATTTGTAAGGATATTAAACAATGAATGTCATTTTTTTATTCCATTAACAGGAAGTAAACGTTGCCTGGCTCAGTTTCAAAAATAACAAAATAGCAATCTTATGCAGCAGGTTACACAAATATTCAAATGAAATTATGACAAAATGGCAAATTATGGGAGTAAATTATAGAGTCAATTATTATAATCTTCATTATAAATGGAAATAAATATCCAGCTAACCAAATTCATGTGGCTTAAATCTAGCCCACACCAGACATTTACATCTGGCTCATACACCGCAATGCATGGATACCACATATCAGCCAGAATTCAACCAAATGAACCAGAACTGACCCCTATTCTTGGCCACAGTTTGCTTTTATTTTGCCCCTGATCCGGCCCACACCAGAAACTTACATATGGACCACATACTGTATGGTATGATGGCTCTAGGGTGGTCTGCTCCTGTTTGCCAGATTTGTGCCACAAATACGGTAAAGCAATACCATATATTAGCCACAATTCAACCAAATAAACAAGAACTAACCCAATTCTGGGCCACAGTTTGATTTTATCCTGGCCTGGATCTACAGTACATTCGAACCACTTAATGAATGGTATGATGGCTCTAGGGTGGTCAACTCCAGTCCATGTTCAAGTTTAAAGAGTGAATTGAAAGAAAGAAAAAACAGATGGTAAATGGTAAAAACAAACTCAGACCTCAAGAATCTGACCTTGTACCTCAACAATGGTAGCAGTTAGAATATTTAATGCTGCTATGCATGAAATGCAAAGTGGTTGGCAAATTTTTTTAGATAACTGGGCCACATTTGCCATATCTTGTCTGGGCCTATTTAGGCCTTAAAGCCACATTATCCAAAGCTTACTCTTCTGAATATTTGCCAAAAGTGGCCCACATACATTTTAAGATAACCGGGCCACGATTGCCATATCTTCTCTGGGCCACTATAGGCTCAAATCCACATTAGCCATAGCTTACTGTGCCAAATATTTGCCAAAAGTGGCCCATATATGTTTAAGGATAACTAGGCCAAATTTTCCATATGATTTCTGGGCCACTATAGGCTTGAATTCACATTAGCCAGAGCTTACAGTACTGAATATTTGCCAAAAGTGGCTGACGTATGTTTAAGATAACTGGGTCACATTTGCCATGTCTACTCTGGGCCACTTTAGGCTCAAAGCCACATTAGCCAAACCTTACTCTTCGGAATATTTGCTAAAAGTGGCCCACATATATTTTAGGAAAACTGGGCAAAATTTGCCATATTTTCTCTGGGCCACTATAGGCTCAAATCCACATAAGCCATAGTTTACTGTGCCAAATACTTGCCAAAAGTGGCCCACATATGTCTTAAGATAACTGGGGCACATTTGCTATGTTTTCTCTGGGCCACTTAAGGATCACAGCTGCAACAGCCGGAGCTAACTGTGCCAAATATTTGTCAAAAGTGGCCCACATATGTCTTAAGATAACTGGGCCACATTTGCACTTACAAATTTAAGTCATTTTAGGTTTAGTACCAGATTACCCTTAAATTTCACATTTTTGCTTTTTGTCTTTTAATACTACAGAAAAACATGCAAGCAAAAACTGCGGCCACAATTGTGACTGGTGGGATTAAATGGGTTCACCACAACATTATGAACTGACTATTCTTCCTTGGGTCTGTGTGTTGTTTTGCCTCTGTAGAAATCATTGCGTGCTCGAAACGAAACTCCCATTTTTATGCAAACCCTTTCCTCTTTTGCCACTCAACACTCCCACCTAAACAGAGCGGGACACACCCACTTGCCCAACTTAATTCTATCTAGAGGTGTGAAAACACCGTGCTGAGACAAGGGGGTTTCATGGCTCTTTAAATATAATGAAGGGTGATAAGACTAAACAATTGTAATCGTTATTTTTTTTGTTTTTTGTTAAGTTATTTTAAACATTTTTCTTTTGTTTGTTTGTTCGTTTGTTTTGTGTTATGGCTTTATTTTTGATTCTTGTATATTTGACATGTCTCAGTCAGTTTGTGAAAGATTATGTTGGAATTGAGTTTGGCCTAAATTGTTTTGAATTTGAAAGACAAATAAAAAGTTAATAAAAATACCAGCATTTTTTTAAGTGCATGCAATTGTTTGAAAATATGCAAATTACTTATGAATTAATTTTTGTTAGCAAGTAGTTGAAATATAAAGACTGCTGGCTTGTTTCAATTAAAGTCAAACACAGACAAAAAAAAAAAAAAGTTTGTTTTATTTTTCTAATCGAATTGCTGTGTTTGTCCATATTTTAACCAAATTGGTTTAAAACAACTTGGTTTGAAGCAACTACTCATCATTTTTAGAGTGTATAATAATGACTCTACAGGTTTATAGCATCTATATATAAGTCTAAAAACCTTTTATAACTCAGTTTAGGCTTTAAAAGAGGCAGACAAGAATGTCTGCAGTGCATGCTTAAATAAAGAATAAAACATATTGATGGTGTGGACACTAATATAGTTATTGTTACAGTTATGTACACTCACCAGAAACTTAATTAGGTATCCTGTTTAACTGCTTGTTAAATGTCAAATATCTAATCAGCCAATAACATGGCAGCAATTCAATGCATTTAGCCATGTAGGCATGTTGAGCTTCTGAAGGTTAAACTGAGTATAAGAATGGCGAATAAAGGTGATTAAAAAGTGCCATAGAATGTACATCTGCATAGCTGAATAAGGGTTCATTACACAATAGTGACATAGGTCGAGTCTCAGAGACTCATTGATTCCTCATTCTCATGTAAATCCAGTAAGCGTACAATCCCAGTGAAAAACAAGCCAATCAGAATAAAACATTGACTTGATTGGCCACAAGGTAGTGAGATTGCAGCAATTTCATAAATAGTTTCTTTATTCCTAAATTGAATACAGCTTATTATATTTCCTACATATCTAGGAGAGACCATTAGCTCTGGGGTAAGTAAATACAACAGCATCCTATCTGTTTAGAAAACCCAAAATCATTGTGGATACATAACCTGTATATATTTCTGGAGAGCATGAAAAACAGTGAAATCAGGAGTTACATTTTTTGCAGTTTTTGTTTTCACGAATCCACCAGAGGGTGATGTGTATGTTTTTTGAGACCTCTATTTTTTCTTGCGAGTGCCATTCACGCCTGCTCTTCTCACATAAATCCACCAGAGGCTGCTGTGGACTGATTGACTGACCGACCAACACCCTCACCCACCCTCTTTCCTAAACAAAACTGACAGCATTTTCAAAAGCAATCCAGAAAAAAAGCCCTCACGGCCACCTGTTTTTCACAACATTTTTAGATCTTATCACATTCTCACCCTGTTATTTACTTGTTTATTTTATTTTATTTTTTTTTTTTTTACTTCTGTTTTACCTGCTTTCTGGAACCATTCTTTGTCGGACTTGAACCCCATTGTCGTGGTCAACTCCACTCCGACTCCCAAGTCCTCAGACGCAGTGAGCCACTGGGCAAACTGGTAACAGTGGAAAAGCCACCCACACAGAGGTAAGCAGTCAGCTTTTTCATCAATCTTCTAAATGGCGTAAACCTCAACATAAATTTTCAATCTGTAAAACAGATACTCAAACATAGAACCTGAATACAAAATATTAATTACAAAAACATTTCTCTCCTTAAACAGGATGATTTTGATGTCCGCTTTTGATGTCATAAGCCGCTGCCATCTCTGCACTCGATCTGGCCGGCCCAGCACTGAAGTCCAACTTTCCCGGACAAACAAACAAACGGACAAACAAAGACGTGTGCATTTGGCATCCTGCAATGAATGCAGGGGAAAAGTACAGGTAAGTGTCCATGTAAGTGTGTGTGTGTTTGTGTACCAGCGCAGCTGTCGAAGGAGGTTGGAAGAAGCCTCACTTCTTCATATGCATTAATTATATTATAGCCCTTGCCATTTCTTTGAAGTGCAGTGAGTGCACTATTCTGTGCTTCGGATTGGCTATTTAAATGGGTCTGTCATGTTACGCCTGGTGTTGGCAGTGGGTGGGTTATAGAGATCAAGCATTCCGACATGGAATGCACAGTTCCCATAGGACTGCAGCATTGTTTTTCAGATTAACAAGTATGTTTATTTAGTATGTTTCTTAAATATCTGCAAACAAATTATGATATTGTAATTAATGTATGGCGAAGCAGTGGTGCAGTTGGTAGTGCTGTCGCCTCACAGCAAGAAGGTCGCTGGGTCGCTGGTTCGAGCCTCGCTCAATTGCCGTTTCTGTGTGGAGTTTACATGTTCTCCCTGCATTCGCGTGGGTTTCCTCCTCTCCCTGCGTTCGCTAGGGTTTCCTCCGCGTGCTCCGGTTTCCCCCACCATTTCTTTGAAGTGCAGTGAGTGAACTATTCTGTGCATCTGAATGGCTGTTAAAATGTTTTTGTCATGTTGCGCCTGGTGCTGGCAGTGGATGGGTTATAGAGATATGTTTTTTGATAAACAAGTATGTTCACTTAGCATGTTTCTTCAATATCTGCAAACACATTATTATATGTTAAGAGTCATGAACTTACATACATACGGAAGCGTAGAGCTTTTCTGAGCTTTATCACAATTGTACAATATACTTTTCACGTTCTTACAATATAATATCACGTTTGTACAATATAATATCACGTTTGTACAATATACTTTTCACGTTCTTACAATATAATATCACGTTTGTACAATATAATTATCACGTTCTTACAATATAATATCATGTTTGTACAATATAATTATCACGTTATTACGTGAAAACTTTATTGCTTAGGCTACGTTTACCTGGTGCGATCAGAGCGTGAGAAAATGTCTCGTTTTACAGAATTAATTAAGTTCTATTTTATGCTTGGATTGAGACATGGGGAAATTTTGCAGCTACTGATTGTAATTACTAGACCCAGTAATAAAACAGTTATTGACGTTATGATCCATACTCCATCGCAAGAATCTTTGCATGTCTGCCATTGTGACATTTTCTGTTCCCAGATCGTATCGAATCCGGGAAGGTGTCCCAAGCCTCTTTTCAACTTCTGCTATGAAATAACCAGCAATGATTTTGGGATCACTGTTTGTTGAAAAGGCATGAAGCCAAATCATAGCTCTCGAAAACCCATCAATGGCTCCATTTATACAGATTTCAAAGGGCTTCAGTTTGTCGTAGGAGTCGACGTGGTATGTCGGCAAATCAATGGCAATATTAATCGAGCGCAGCGGTGATGTTTGCGTGCGTTTAGAAGTGAACCGTGAGCAGATTACAGGTCTACACGCGAGAAAACTACAGCTATCGAGCGCACAGGGGATCTTCACGCGCGCACTCAACTGATCCAGCGCGAGAAAAAAAAGTCCCGCGCATGCACATCATCATCTGTGCGCACGTATGGCGGCAAATAACGTGATAATTATATTGTACAAACATGATATTATATTGTAAGAACGTGATAATTATATTGTACAAACGTGATATTATATTGTAAGAACGTGATATTATATTGTAAGAACGTGAAAAGTATATTGTACAAACGTGATAAAGCTCAGATTTTTTTTTTTACCTGGGTGGCAGCTCTACGCTTCCGTACATACAGAACCTTCAAGTGACTTTTAAAATGTCATGTTGTTAGTGCAAGACGGGGCAGTTTGAGTATTTCAGAAGCTGTTGATCTACTGGTAGTTTCTACTGATCTTGTGGTACAGTATGTGAGATATTTTCTATATTTACTCTTTGTGACCCTTAGAGCCAACTGGTCATTGTTTAAATGCCTCAGGTTATCTGAGAAATCATTGTTGCTGACCATAGCCATCTCTTTATGTGACTGTTTGAATCTTTGTCACCCCTTTGCCATTGTAAAGGTGGGCCACTTTAGGCAGTTATGCCCTTCGGCCCAGACAAAATGAATGTGAGCCTGAAGTGGCCCACCTTTACAATGGCAAAGGGGGGTCAAAGATTCAAATTTATATATGGGCCATTTAAGGCAAAGATTTGGCACTTATGGCAAAATGTAATCTAAATGTGAGCCCAATGTGGCTCATGTGGAAAATGATCAATTTGGCCCAAATGACAGAGGACAAATGTGAGGCACAGTTGGCAAAAATAGTGGCATTGTCATTTAAGGGTAATCTGGGTCTAAACCTAAAGTGGCTCACACGTGTAGGTGCAAATGTGGCCCAGTTATCTTAAAACATATGTAGGCTACTTTTGGCAAATATTTGGCACAGTTAGCTCTGGCTAATGTGGCTGTGAGCCTAAAGAGGCCCAGAGGAGATATGGCAAGTGTGGTCCAGTTATCTTAAAACATATGTGGACCACATAGACTAAATACACCATCATGAAGAAAAGTGTTTGTTTTAGATGGGCTCACAAACCTGAACCTCCTAATATAAATGTTCTTTTGGGCTGCTGTAACTTTTAAGATCTTTGCTTGAAAAGTTTGTTCATATAAGCAAAGAAAATGAAGTGAGGCACAACCTGTGATGAAATAGAATAATTCACTGATGTTTGCCAATGTTTATTCCATTATTAGAAGTAATAGGCCAGATCTGGGCCAGAATAAAAGCAAACTGTGGCCCAAAATAGGATTAGTTCTGGTTCATTTGCTTGAATTCTGGCTAATATGTGGTAATATGTAAGTGTCTTTTGTGGGCCGGATCTGGGCCAGAATTAACGTAATCTGTGGCCTAGAATAGGGTCAGTTCTGGTTCATTTGGTTGAATTCTGGCTAATATGTGATATTGCTATAGCTTAATTGTGGCCCAGATCTGGCAAACAGGAGTGGACCGCACAAGTACCATCACTGCATGCGGTGTGTGGGCTGGATGTAAGTGTTTGGTGTGGGCCGGAATTGAGCCACATGAATTTTGCTAGCTGGGATACCATGACACAACATTCAAATCATCTCAAACTGGTTTCTTATACATTGCATTGAGTCCACTAAAAGCAAACAGCTTCTACAATCAACAGATTTCCATTCAATAGAGGTATACTGGAAAAGGAGATTCAGATCATGAGTGTGCAGCCAGTAAATCTTCAGCAATCATTTGATGATTCGTCAATACATGTCATCATTGACCAATATGTTTCCCAGTATTGGTGAATCAACACCTCAAGGAATTATGGCAGTTCTGAAGGCCAAACCTTGGTCTAAAATGCGCTACACCTAATAAAATGGCCAGTGAGTATATCAAGCTATTATTGTTTCTGAACAGACCTTCATTTTCCCCCAAACATAAACACCATAGGACTGTATTGGACAACATGATGTTCCTCTGTGAATGATGGCGAAATTTGATTCGCACTTCTGGTAAAAGCCATTTTTTTTACACTGTGGTAGAAGTCAAATCGATCCATCAGATTTCTCATTAGCTGAAGAAGAGGAAGAACTAGTTAATGATAAAAGGAATTGGCCCTGCTGCTTTGATGCTATCTGTAGACTGCCGGCCTGGAACAGATGTATAGACTAAGTGACCTTCCTCTGCGAACAACGTCTACCAGACCTCAATGATTGTCTGACCTCTTCACAGCTATAGCCAACAGCTAGAAAAGACTCTACAGCGTTACGTACTGAAGGCACACAGCTCAATGTCAAACATCTTCTGAATAAAACAAGATCGGAATACAGCTTTTTTTTTCATAGTATTGACTCAAAAAAAGCTGCTTGTGTACTTACCCAGAAATGTTAGCAGAAAAACATTGCAAAAAACGAAACTGCTGCATAAACAGTATGAACATCTCTTATTAATGAAGAAAAACGCAACATCAGGCTTGAATATTAGCCTTTTGATATAGTTTGCCACATTTTCCGGTCATTCTAGCAGTGTCAGAAATTGCCCGCACATTAAAAAAACTGATGCCCAGCCTGAATTTACAATGAGCTTCACGCAGCAAATAACACACTTACAGATATTTGACATTCCCTTGTAGACGCTTGAACTCTTGTGGTTTGAATTTAGAGTAGTTCAGTTTTCCCTGCCGATCAGCACTTCTGTATTCCCAGCGGTGAGAGGAGCACATTGTGCTGCCGCCGAACACTTTTCTAGCTCACTCGTTTCATTCATATTTATGCCAGCTCATCTAAATTGTCCTCTCTAATAACGTGTGATCTGCATACTCTCGCTTATATCAAGCACATTCATCTTTTTTTCAGAGCTTTTGGAAATATTTAAATAGTTTTAAATGGCAGTGCGGTGGAAGGATGTACAGTTGGTTCAGTGAAAAATAAGTGTGTAGATAAAAAAAAATAGTCCAAATCTAGTGAAAAAAATACATTGTTGTTGTTGCTGTTGTAATTTAGAAAAATAAAAATCAATAAGATATTTACCTTTCACAATGAATACATTATTATGAATGCATAGATCAAATCTATTCAATAATATTTACACTCACAGGCCACTTTATTAGGTAAACCTAACTAGTACAGGGTTGTACCCCCTTTTGCCATCAGAACTGCCTTAATCCTTTGTGGCATATACTCAGCAAGGTTGATGCGAATGTCTCATTCCACCACATTCCAAAGGTGCTCTATTGGATTGAGTTCTGGTGACTGTGGAGGCCATTTGAGTGCAGTGAACTCATTGTCATGTTTAAGAAACCAGTCTGAGATGATTCTTTATGAGATGCTGTGTTATCCTGCTGGAAGCAACCATCAGAAGATGGGTACACTGTGGTTATGGATGGACATGGTCAGCAACAATACTCAGGTAGACTGTGGCATTGACACGATGCTCAATTGGTACTAAAGTGTGCCAAGAAAATATCCTCCACACCATTACATCACCACCACCAGCCTGAACCGATGATACAAGGCAGGTAGGATCCATGCTTTCATGTTGTTGATGCCAAATTCTGACCCTACCATCCGGATGTCGCAACAGAAATCGAGACTCATCAGACCAGGCAATTAAACCACAGAATTGCCGCTCACTGAATATTTTCTCTTTTTCGTACCATTCTCTGTAAACCCAAGGTATGGTTGTGTTTGAAAATCCAAGTAGATCAGCAGTTTCTGAAATCTGATACCAGCCCATCTAGCACCAACAACCATGCCATGTTAAAATCACTGAAATCTCTTTTCTTCCTCATTCTGATGCTCAGTTTGAACTGTAGCAGATCGTCTTGACCATGTCTACATGCCTAAATGCATTGAGTCGCTGCCATGTAATTGAGTGATTAGAAATTTGCGTTAACGAGCTGTTGAACAGGTGTACCTAATATAGTGGCCAGTGAGTGTATTTACATAATGTTAAAAATGAGATGTGCTGTTAAGTCATTACCTACAAGACATACACTTTTAATATATTTTATATTAAATATACTGATATTATTATTTTTATTATATTGGGTGACGCAGTGGCGCAGTAGGTAGTGTTGTTGCCTTACAGCAAGAAGGTTGCTGGATCGAGCCTTGGGTGGGTCAGTTGGTGTTTCTTTGTGGAGTTTGCATGTTCTCCCTGTGTTCGCGTGGGTTTCCTCCAGGTGCTCCAGTTTCCCTCCCAGTCGAAAGACATGCCGTACAGGTGAATTATAGGCAAAAATTTTTCCGTAGTGTACGAGGGTGTATGGATGCTTCCCAGAGATGGGTTGCAGCTGGAATGGATAAGTTAATTCTGCTGTGGCGACTCCAGATTAATAAAGGGACTAAGCCGAAAAGAAAATGAATGAACTAAAATAAATTATGATGATAATAATAATAGAATTATATATTTTCTTAATTATGCTTCATTATAAATATTTTTATCGAGATAATGAACTACATCATCAAAATAATAGATTCGGACATTAAAATAAAAATAGTGCCACAACCTGTAAGCACTCACAGAATTAAATATTAGCAATTTTCTTTCTCCCTTCTCATTTCCACCACTAGCACTCTTCAACGCCAGAGGACAGAAAAGATGATAAAAAGGAGAAATTGAAGGTTACGATGTCACTTTGATGACAAGGGGAGCTAACGCAATTATCCCGTTACACAATATGAAAGTGTTTTTATTGCACGGGGCGTTGTGAGGCATTTCCATAAGCTCTGGGTTTCATGTTAAAACACCCTTTGGGATTCAATCTGCATCAATCATTTATTATTCTTAAGTAAGACATTAGATTCTCATCACCTCTGTCATGGCGCGGTGTAACAGAGGCTGAGTAAAGCACTTCATGACACGTCTATTGATCACAGTTGTACGGTGAGTGTGGACCGGCTTCAGGAGACATTGCCGAGCTGCAGGCTTCAAGTACATCTCTCACGGGGAGTCTGTGATGAAATATTCAGTTGTTTGGGGCGTCGTTTCCCCCAAGCATGTATAAAAGCCAGTGTGAAATAGAGAGACCTGGACACGACTTGAGTGTGCAGACCTAAAAAACCTCTCCATCTTGAGGACTTCAGATGGGTTGGTGGAATTAAACTTTCATTGAGCTTTAAATGGGTTACAGGCCAGCGGTTGATTCAGCATTTTGCACTTTCTAAAGCTTTGGGGATCTGCCTGCTCACTTAAAGCGGTAGTTCACTTAAAAGTGAGAATATGCTTTATGACAAAATTTCATGGATTTGCTTCACCTCAGGTCAGCCAGGATGATAATATTTTTGGTCTATTTCATAATAGAATTAAAGGGATAGTTCACCCAAAAATGAAAATTCTGTCATTTATTAACATTTGCTTGTTCCAAACCTGTTTGAATTTCTTCCGTCTGTTGAACACAAAAGAGGATGTTTGAAAGAAAGACAGAAATCTGTAACCATTGACTTCCATAGTATTTGTTTTTCTTACTATGGAGGTCAACAATTGCAGGTTTTTAGCTTTCTTCAAAATTTCTTTAGTGTTTAACAGAAGAAAGAAACTCAAACTAGTTAAAAGGGAGATAAAATGATGACGTGGTTTTACTTTTGAGTAAACTATCCATTTAAAGGTGGTTTAGAAGCTATAACTGTGGTAATTTTGTGTGGTTATTTGTAATACAAGTCAAAGGCTACTGACATTTTGAGAGTCAGAAAACATATACAGTACAGACAAATACAATAATACTTTTTGTTGTTGATGATAAATTGAGGACATATAAAGTGAAACAATCAGTAGGTGCTAGAAACTATTGCCTGTAATCCTCAGTCTCAGGAAAACAGTAAGTAAAGTCAGAATTATGAATGATTCATTAATTTTAACTGGATCTTTTTAGAGAACTGAATAAACCAGTTCACCAAATCATTCTGAACCATCTGTAACTGTTTGCAGTTCAGTAAGGTCCAAGCCTTTTATAATATAATCGTTTACATTTTGTTCTAGTTCTTGAATATGATTGGCTAAAAAGTCTTTCATCAAATTGCATGGAGGAGGGCTAACCTAACTAGAAATGTACAAAGGGTCCTGCATTTGTGTTATAAATTGTAGTTTTTTAAGGCTAGAATGGCTGTGTTTTTTAATAAGTATTTCAATTTTTTTATTCAAATAAGGATAATAGACACTTTGAATTTGAATACCTTGGACACTTATGGAACCTCTCTAATCAGGCCCATCACCAACCTGGTAATAGGGGTTGATCTTTTTTATTATTATTATTTTTTGGACCTTTTTGCAGTTATTCACCTCATTTTTTATTTGATTATGCTTTAAATGCTACATTTTAAGTGCTTTTTTGCTGGATTAGCTTGTTGGATGGTTATCACAACCACATCTTTTGATGTACCAAAAACATTTCCTAAAGATTTAGAAATAAAATTATATGTAAAATAAATAAATAAATAAATACTTAATTTAAAAATATTTTTTTTTACATCCTATGTTATTAGAACAAATATTATCACTGACTGGGCAAATAACAAACTGGCCAGCACATTCAACTTTCGTTAGTAAGAATTTAGGACGCCAAATTTTGGCACCAAAATTGGCATAGCAGTCAGAATCGGACAAATAAGCTCATGTATGGGATCACCTTTGTCAGTGAGGTGTGGGTCTTTTCAACCACCCAAAACCCTATGGGCCTGCATGCTATAGTGATTAAACATTTGGTGGCTGTGAGTGTGTGTCTTCATATACATAAACATTCATATAAATTTACTTTGTAAACAGTATGTAACGGTATGTAACAGTCACTCTTTAGTCGGATTACCATAAATTTATTCGAAAACATATAGGATTTACTATTTTTAATACATATATTTTGATGTGATTTTAAGGGGATTCTCTTTTACCCCTTTTTCAAACCGTAAGATATGACTTTTGTGTATCCAGAATGTGTCTTAAAAGTTTCAACTCAAAACTCCCATTAGATTATTATTATAGCTTTTGAAATGTTGGATTTTCTGCTCTGAACACAATGTAGCTGTTTTTTATTTTTGTTTGTTTGTTTTGCCTGTGCCTTCAAGGCTTGTTCTTCCTGCCCACCATTCCCTTGTGCCTGTCAGTGTGTGCTTAAATCTCCGGCTACGTCAGATAAACAGCACAGTGACAGACATGAAGGAAGCAGATCTCACGTACATTTGTGAGAAATACTACAGTAAGAACTTTACCAATGATTAGTTGATGCTGTGGAGTTAATTAAAGCCTTTCTGCAACAATGTGTCACACACAATATCATTTTAAACATTTAAAACTCCAGTTGATTTGCGCTTGTCCTGTCTTGTTGATATGATTATACGTGCTCCTACAGAAACATGTCAATCAAATCAGAGGGCAGTGAAACCACACTCCCATGACACGTTGCAATAGGCCTCAAAATGGGGAGGATTTGGATCCTATTTTAATGCCAGGAAATTAAAATAAAAAATATACTTACTGTATTTTTATCACCACAATATGACTGTGGACACATTATACCTACACACAGTTCTGTCCAAACAGATTAAAAAAGATGATTTTCAGGTATGTTTCGTTGCATGTTTCAGATGATAATTCCACTAAAGGGCGATTATGTCTATTTTTTTCTTTTTTTTTTTTTTGCAAATCTGAAATATAATCTGTGGGTACATTTTGTTTCACACATTCATATCCTTCTCGAAAGAAGAGAACTTAAGTTAAACATGCACTTTGACCACATTTTGCCTTAATTGTATTTCTTTTGTTAAGTTATTGTAAAATCAAAATATTTTCTATATTTAATCTAATATTTAATAAAAAGTATTTTGTATTCCTCAGCAAAACCGCAACAATCCCTTTAAAATTGCATCTATGGGTGGAAGAAAATGTCATTACCATAGGCAGCCATGTTATAAATATAGCAAATTGCATGATTTGAGACATAACCAAAAGCAGGAACAGTGTTACCCTACTATTTCATATGCAAACGGCTGCTTTGCATAGTAAAATGCTTAAGTGTTGCTTACTGGTAAGTTTAACTCATCTAAATGTTCTATCTGCGAGTTTCCTGCTACACACCTCTGTCAGTTTCCTAGGCCATTGTGAGGACACACACCACGCAGCAGCAGCTCCTGACCACAGGAAAGAGGGAGCGGGACCTGTCATAAAGCATTCTCATTTACGGCTGCAGGGTGGATGCCTGGAGGAATAGATAGAGAGAGAGAGAGAGAGAGAGAGAGGAGAAGAGAGAAAACACTACTGTAAATGTCAAGAGATGCTAGTGGAAGGCCACTCAGCACCTCCCAGCCTCCCATGCGAAAAGGCCACTTAGAGCAGTGGGCAGATAGCAGGCTGAGTTTATGTGCTGACCCAGCGCTCCAAATCAAACTTACAAATAGCAGGGGCTGGACGGGCCGGACGGGGGAGGCTGGGGAATGAGAGAGACATTGAAGGGGAGAGAAACTGTGGAAAGATATAAACAGGACTAACAGCAACCTACGTGTTTAGCTCTGACAATACATCATCCAGCTTACTGTAGGTAACTGTAAGTGTAGAGTTGAGAACCTGATCCTGATTTTAAGCACATTTTTTTATAAAAAATTAAATAAATACAACTAAATATTTAAATATAAACCAGTCTTGAACTTTCACGTCTTGCATAATAGTATGCTAGTGTTCGTTTTGTCAGCTATATTTTAGTTTAATCTTAGTCTTACACTGAAAAAAAAAAAGTTTGGCTGCTGGGGTGTCAAAAAAAATAAATAACGGCCGTTAAATTACAAATATTTACCCTAAAATAGCGCCTGGTAAATTACAGAAATTTACAGTAAAATAACAAGCATTAAATTACAGAAATTTGGTTACATTTTAAATTCTGGTAAATATCTGTAATTTATTTTCCATTATTTTGCGGTAAGTTTCAGTAGTTTAACTTCCATTATTTTGCGGTAAATTTCTGTAATTTCATGTCCGTAATTTTGCTGTAAATTTCTGTAATTTAACATCTGTTATTTTGCGATACATTTCTGTAATTTAATTTGCGTTATTTCGCGGCAAATTTCTGCAATTTCACATCTACTATTTTGAGGTAAATTTCATGTAATTTAAAAAATCTTATTTTGCGATAAATTTCTGTAATTTAATGTCTGTTATTTTGCAGCAAATTTCAGTAATTTAACATCCACTATTTGTGGTAAATTTCTGTTATTTAACGTCTGTTTTTGCGATAAATTTCTGTAATTTTATGTAAAATTAAATCAAATCACTTTTATTGTCACATCATCAGCAGCATGTGTGCTATGATGAGTGAAAAGCTTAGGTGCTGGCTACAAAATACAATACAATGACAGTGCAAAATACAGACAGTACAAAACACAGACAGTGCAAGTACAACGACAGAAAAAAAAAAACAGGACAATGTAAAATTGACAGCGATATGTACAATAAATAGTTGTGCACATAGTTGTAATCAGTATCGTTTCAAGTATGGATTGGTTAAAGTGCAGTGCATGCTACATAATGATGGTGTGCAGTGAGGGGTATGGCAGAGTTTGTGTGGGGTGTGTTAAGTGTTCATCAGCCAGAATTTTTCCTTCAGCCAGCTAGTGGTTGATCGGATGCTGCGAAACCGTCTGCCTGAGGGTAGCAGAGAGAAAAGTCTATGGCTTGGGTGGGTGGATTCGCTGATAATTTTCTTGACGTTCCTCATGCACCGCCTGGTGTAGATGTCCTGGAGGGAAGAAAAACTACTACTACGCGTCCAGCAGTTTGCACAATCGTATGTAGGCCTTTGCGATTGCCGCTGGTGCTATTTTCATACCAGGTGGTGATACAGCCATCTGTTATTTGTCTGTTATTTTGCAGTAAATTTCTGTAATTTCACGTCCATTATTTTGAGGTAAATTTCTGTAATTTAATTTCTTTAATTCAACGTCCATTATTTTGCAGTAAATTTCTGTAATTTAACTGGTGTTTTTTTATCCACCCCAGCTGCTGTAAAAAAATAAAAAATAAAAATATGGACATTTTTTTTAGTTCATGAGTATTAAATGTACGTCACTTTTTTTTTTAATTCAACGATTTTCTGTTTTTGCCTGTTTTAGTTTATTTTTCCACATTTTGTGTAATAATATAATTCATTCATTCATTCATTCAATCATTCATTCTCTTGTCGGCTTAATCCCTTTATTAATCCGGGGTCAAAACAGAGGAATGAACCACCAACTTATCCAGCACATTTTTACGCAGCGGATGTCCTTCCAGCCGCAACCCATCTCTGGAAAAGTGTACTGATATATACCTGTTAAAGGGATAGTTTAAAAGAAAATTTAACTATATATTTAACTATAAAACAGCTGGGGTGCCAGAAAAAACATAAAATAATGACTGTTAAATTACAGAAATTTATTGTAAAATAACGGACATTAAATTACAGAAGTTTCCTTACATTTTATTTTCCGGTAAATTTCTGTAATTTAACGTCCATTATTTTACGATAAATTTCTGTAATTAACAGCCGTTGTTTTACTTTTTTTTTCCCCAAAACCCATTCTTTTATCAGCTTGTTCCAAACCTGCTTGAGTTTCTTTTTTTCTGCTGAACACAAAAGAAGATACACTGGAAAATTTGGGAAAAATAGCAATTGACTTTTTTATTGATCCTACTATGCTTCAATATATTGTTCAACGTTTATAACCACTTGAATGTAAGCAAACAGAGAGGAAATTATAATTTTCAGTTGAACCATCCCTTTACTTATTGAAAATGAATGTATACCATGTCTATATCACACGTACAATATAAGCATTTTATAATTATGTAATTTCTTCTTTTCCGTCTTCTTCTTTTAAGTACTACAAGTAAAAAAAAAATTCTCAGAATGTGCATTTTCTTAGTTAACAGGACTTTTCAGACCATGACACTTTGCTTCTTCCCTGTTTAAAAAGTGTCAGGAAAGGGAAAGGCACATAACTTATGCAGGATTTTCCGTGCTGTTCGTAGCATTTTTTCAGGCTTATTTGCATTAATGAAATGGCTGTTCCTTGTCACAGTGTGTTGTCTTTTATTCCCCCTCTCAGAAATCCCAGAGCGGTTCCTCGCAGGAGTGCTGAGGGAAAATCCCACTGTCAGTGACGACAAGACAAATGAATCGCGGTGTCAGGTGCGCGCCACTTCAACGATGACAGATTGAGAAGAACTGTCCCTCCGTCGACAGGCATGCTTCGCTTTTGAATTAATAAATCTGAATAAAATATTTCCCCTCTCATCACGAGGAGCTCTGCCGTATGTTTTCATTCACATAAAGCGACTGACCGAGGTGGTAAACTGCAATTCCACCTGGATGTCAGATGCCAGTTGGTTCGAGCTTATCTATCCGGGAAAAGAAAGAAGGAAGAAAGGAATAAAAAATAAAAATATGTGTGTGTGTCTATATAAGAGGAAATTTTCACAGTATGTCTGATGATATATATTATCATTATTATTTTTTTTTTTTTCGAAAAAAGTCTTATTTGTTTTATTTCGGCTGGAATAAAAGCAGTTTTTACTTTTTTTAAAAACCATTTTAAGATCAAAATTATTAGCCTCTTTACGCTATTTTTTTTCTGATAGTCCACAGAACAAAACATCATTATACAATAACTAATTGCCTAATTTACCTAACCTGTCTAGTTAACCTAATTAACCTCGTTAAGTCTTCAAATGTCACTTTAAGCTGTATAAAAGTGTCTTGAAAATATCTAGCAAAATATTATTTACAGTCATCATGGCAAAGATAAAATAAATCAGTTATTGAAAACATTAAGTTTGAAAATGTGTTAATGTGTTAACATCTTCTCTCCGTTAAACAGAAATTGGGGGAAATGAACGGGGCTGATGATTATGACTTAAACTGTATGTATAAAGAATAACTAAAAAAAAAAAAGGTAACTAAGAACCAGTTCAGTCAAGTGGATAAAGGTCATTACATCTATAGAGGAAGTAACTATTATTTAAGTTTATAAAATGAATGGCTCTGATACCATTATTGACATTGTTACTGAAACATCTACATATCTGATATATTATATGATCAGTTTGATTATCAGCACATACAGTACAGTTTTCACATAATATATACAGTATCAAATTAAAAGACAATTAAATGGAATTTTGGTATTATTTAATTATTATTTAATGTATTTATATAAATAATAAGTTCATTATGTAAGACATAACTTTCCCTAAATTGAAAATAATATAAAAAAGAAAAAAAAATAACAGTAAAAGTAGTGACAAAAAACTGATTTAATAGTAATTCTGTTAAGAAAATACTTGCTATGTATAAGTTTTTTTTTTTTTTAATTTTATATGTTTTCATTATTCTTTTAGATGAAATATGACCTTTCATCGTATGCTTTCATCAAATAATGACATGGATAGTTAATTCTAGTAAAAAATAGTACATTTGAGTCACAATTGCTTCATTTCTTTATTCATTTTTGTTAAATCATTGCCACAAATTAATATTTTCCTCTTGTTTTGGTAAATCATGTCCATACTGAACTAACTTGTTTCCTCATCTAAAGTTTTATTATAGCAATTTTTTAATTTATTAATTTTCATCATCATTATAATAAAATATTATTAATAATTATTTCACTTTATAACCAAATTGTTAAAGTGTTGGCATAAATCAAAAAAAGTCTAACATGCTATTTTGTAAAGAAGATTTACTTTAAAAATGAAAAAAAATAAATAAATCTAAAGATCCTGATTTATTATCAAGTTATGTGAATGATTTAGTTAATTTGTGGCAATAACCCCTACCCCCATTCACCATGTCATGTCCAGGTCTCCATATTAATTATGAATATTGCGCACTACTTTGAATTAATGAATGGGGGAAGGGGAATTTCACAGATTTTCTATGAACCTTCAATAATACGAATGCACAATGATATCACATAAAAACAAACAGAAGACTATATATCTGTCTCAATGATTTTCCACAAACCGCACTGATTTATTGAGAGCAGCAGCTTTAATCGGCGTGACTAATGACCTTTTAGACAGGAAAACAAAATCCCTTTAAAACCAGGAAAAAGCAAGCAGCGGTATTGTTAAATAGGTGTAAATGCTGCTGGAACAATAGGGAAAGCGTCCCCTGGAATCTGTGGCCCTCAGGAGCAGGATAATATATGTGAACATCTGGTGCGTACAGAGGCCTGCCAGGACCAGACAAAGCCACGTGTCCAGGAATGGATGCACACACTAACACACACACACACACACACACACACACATAAACACACACCAGCTCCCTTGCGACACACACATGGACACCTCACCTGGCCAGCTCAGAAAAAAAAGAGAAAGAAAAACGAGTGAAGACTCAGAGGAACAATGGCTCCTGTAATAGAACTGGCTGAGGCTGAAAAGAGCACAGGATAAAGGAGAAAATGCTGAGAGAAATGAGGGAAGGAAAGACAAGTGGATGAACGGAAAAGGTGAAAAGGAGGAAAGGAAAGAAAGAAAGAAAGAAAGAAAGAAAGAAAGAAAGAAAGAAAGAAAGAAAGAAAGAAAGAAAGAAAGAAAGAAAAAAGACCACATTCATAAGCTAAGACAGACAGACAGACAGACATATACATAGATTTCTAAAAGAGAAAATGCTGAAAGTGCAAAGGGATAAGAAAAAACATAAAAAGAAAGAAATGATAAAAAGAAAGAAAGAAAATATTGCTTCAAACAATTAGATATGCATGTGTTCTTTCTTTCTTTGTTTAACACATTCGTGCCTAAAGGCTAAGAAGAGAAACGAGAAGAAAAGTCAGAAAGAAAGAAATATCTCATTCATGCTTAAAGCTGATAGATAGATAGATAGATAGATAGATAGATAGATAGATAGATAGATAGATAGATAGATAGATAGATAGATAGATAGATAGATAGATAGATAGATAGATAGATAGATAGATAGATAGATAGATAGATAGATAGATAGATAGATAGATAGATAGATAGATAGATCGATTTTAATTATCAAAAAGAAAGAAAGAAAGAAAGAAAGAAAGAAAGAAAGAAAGAAAGAAAGAAAGAAAGAAAGAAAGAAAGAAAGAAAGAGGAAAAGACATCCATGCCTACAGGGTAAAGTCTACATAGCTGCTGATGGAAAGGGAATCTGCATCTAAATGTGACAAATCTTTATGCTCAAAGGCTTAGCAAATGAATATGCATGAGAGAATAAAATTATATGCCTTTAAGCGGGGCACTTATTCTGTGTGTTCACCCTCAGAGGATTTTCAAAGGTACAGCTGAATATGAAGACAATATACTGCAGAATCACATAGCAAATACGGCCATATAAAAAAGCCCTTGGCCAAGTATAAATGTCATGGCACCATTCAATGTCATGCCGACTGGAGCCTCGGAGGGTTGAGGCAACGCAGGGAAAGATTAGATATTTGCAATTGCGATCCATAAAATTCAAGTACAGTTTTAGCAACATTTGTCGTTGAAATGAAAGCGTAGTAAAATACAATTTTTTCACACTGCTCTGTAGATTCTTGATTCTGTGGGTCAATTACTATGTACCTATGATGGAAACATACATGGCAAAACTGAGAACAACAAGCATATAGAGCATTGTTCTTATAAAATATTTTCCCTTTGTCTTACAGTGTCATTATAATATCATTATAAAAATGCTTTATTATCCAATAGTGTGTTTAAACTCAGCCTCCTCACAAGAATATCAATGGCTGCTTCCTCATCACTGTGTTTAGTCTGCGCCCAACCAGACAAGATGCTGGATTTCCAAAAAATTTAAGACGCCAACAATCATTTTGCAATACACAGGTGTGAGTAAACTAGTTTCTTCATTTTGTCGTTTTTTGTTTTGTGCTCACTATTGCTTGTCTGCTGTTACAGATGGTTTGATATGTCTTTAAGTATTTGTTTTCTTTACCAATCATATAGCAACGTCCTTTTATGAAGGATGTACGGCAGGAGTTCTCAGTCTTGATCCTAAAGATATGGTGACTTGCATATTTTAGCTTTAATATTAATCAATCACTCCTGGGCTAGCTAATCAAGCTCTTATGAGGCTTTCTAGAACAGTGGTGCCCAAATTCGGTCCTATAGAGCCATTGTCCTCCATAGTTTAGCTCCAATTTCCTTCAACACGTCTGCCTAGAAATGTCTAGTATACCGAGAAAGAGCTTGATTAGCAATTTCAGGTGTGTTTAATTGGGGCTTGAACTCAAATATGCAGGACACCGCCCTCCAGGAAACCCCAGGGGCACTCAGAGGCAAGTTTGAGTTAAAATGTGCAGGACACCGAACCTCCAGGATCAGATTTGAGAACCCCTGATTTAGGGTAAAGTCTTGATCAGATACGCGGCTGGCCGGAAGTGCAATTTGCACTGTGGGAGAAACCGGAGCACCCAGAAGAAACCCACGCGAATGCGGGGAGAACATGCAAACTCCACACAAAAATGCCAACTGACCCAGCCGAGGCTCGAACCAGTGACCTTCTTGTTGTGAGGTGACAGCACTACCTACTGCGGCACTGCGTCGCCAAAATACAATGTATTGGATAATTTAATAGATAGCACAAATATTACTCTGAACAGCTACTGTTTTTACATTACAGTGAAGGTTGGGTTTAGGGTTGGGGTGGGGGTAGATGTAAATAAAATACAATAAATGGGAAATGTAATAAATAATATAAATAATTTTTGTTGACTTGCGGCTGCAACAAGATTCGATCTAGCAACATTCCTGATGTAGAGTGACAAACACACATGAAATGTTGGTAAACACACAGCAGATTATTTTATTCATTTTTTATTTTTTAATTAAAATAAATTAATATGCAAACTGTTAGCGGGTGTGTGAAATTATTACATCTAAATTATGCAACCCCAAATCAGAAAAAGTTGGAGCAGTGTGGAAAATGCAAATAAAAAACAAAACAAAAATAAAGTTGTGATTTTCAAATTTACTTTGATTTTCCTTTCATTGCAGACAATATGAACAAAAAATTATTTTATTTTATTTTATTTTTTTTTTTTCATTTTATTTGTAAATAAACATCATTTCCTGTCATTCAAACCAGCAACACATTTGAAAAAAAGTTGGGACAGGAGCAGTTTAGGGCTAGTAATCAGGTAAATTGGTTAAAAAATGAGGTGATAAAAAACAGTTGATTCAACAGATGATTGTAATTATGATTTGGTACAAAAGCAGCATCCAAGAAAGGTTTACTCTATTAAGAGCAAAAATGGGCAGAGGATCAAGGAAACTGAACTGTGCCAAAAGAAAGCCCTATGTTAACAATGTCCAGAAGTGCCACTGACTTCTTTGGGCACGGAGGCATCTGGAATGGACCATCACTCAGTCGAAACTTGTACTGTGGTCAGATAAATCAGTATTTCAGGTATTTTTTGAGGAGAAATAGACACTGTGTGCTCCGGACTAAAGAAGAAATTAATTATCCAGACTTTTACCAGAAAGTTCATAAGCCAGGGTCAGTCATGGTATGGGCTTGTGTCTGTGCCCATGACAAAGGCAGTTTTCACTTATGTGATTGCAGCATTAATGCTGAAAAGTACATAGAGATATTGGAGGACAATATGCTGTCCTCTTTTCCAGGGACACCTATACATATTTCAACAAGCAATGCATTCTGCACACAAAGTCCTGGCTGCGGAGAAAGAAGATACAGGTACTTGACTGGCCTGCCTGTAGGCCCAACCTGTCTCCAATAGAGAATTTGTGGTACATTTTGAACAACAAAGATCCTGTACTCTTGCCTACCATGTTTGCAGGAAGAATGGGACAAAGTTATACCTGAAACATTTCTTCACTTGTTGTCTTCAGTCCCTGAACATCTCTTAAGTGTTGTGAAAAACAGGCAACATTACAAAGTGGTAAATACTTTGTACTTGTTACACTTTTTTTAAAATTGTCACCTTAGAATTTTAAGGTTCTATCTGACATTTTTGTCAAAATTGAGTTATTGATATATCCTTATTAACTGACAACTTATTTACATCATGGGATGTTTTTTTATAAGTTGTTTACATTTCAAGACTTTTTATTTAAAATACAACTGTTACACACATACTGTTTGCTGTATGAAATGCAAAAACTTTGAAACTCAATATCTCAAAATCCTTCAGAACACAGATAGAACCTTATGATTCCAAGGTGACGAAATGTGTTTCATGAACCGAAATTGATATACGTGTTTAATTTGAAAGAAAAAAAACAAAAACAAACACGGTGAATACATTAATTAATGAAATACATGTGATGAAATGCATCACTTTTTTTATTTGCATTTTCCATTCTGCCCTAACTTTTCTGATTTGGTGTTGTATATAATGTATACAGTAATGGAACTCAGAAAACAGAAAAAAGCAGTTTATGACCTTTTGATAAAAATGTGTGTGTGCGTGTGTGTAATTTGGTAATCAAATTGGATTTGACATAAAAATATGATATATTTTTATATAAAATATTTAATAACAGGTAATAAAAATAGTGAATGACTCTACTACTGAAATGCAATAAAAACATTGATGTATTTAATATTCTTCCTAATTGTAATGTTATACAGAAACAGGCTTGATAACCTTCATATTAATGGCTAATGCATTGAGGACAGAGGCATGTTTAGGTTACTTTAACTTTGAATAAATAGCTATCTATAAACGGCATAACGTATGATAATTTAAACAGTTTTGTCTTTGAGTAAAGGATGAGATGCATGTTCCATGCAAATAAATTGTCTGCTTTAATGATTCAACTAACTTTTGAAAAAAAAAATGTCTAAAATAGTATTCAATCATCATTTATATTTATGATCAATCAAACAACAAAAGACTTATTCTGACCTTTAACTTATTAACATATATAAAACATTAAGTGATCATAGAAAATTCTATTATATTTTAAATGATTTAAAACCTGCTGACAAATGGTTAAAGGCCAGTGATTTGAAGGATAGTGGTAAAGTATAAATATTTAACATGATAATTAATTAGTATTTTGGGCTGCACTGTGATCCTAAAATATAGTCTTAATGTGCCTGACAAGGTTTTTGGTATATAAGCTACAGTGTAAAAAAAATCATAATAAAATGCTACAATATAAATCCTTAACCTGCTAACAGTATATTTCATTAAAATATTGGGTAAATTAACTCATAAATAACTGTAAATTCCCTTTTCCAGAAATCCCTGCATGAGACTTTTTTTCTCAACTTTTGTGTTTTTTTTTTTTTTTTTTTGTCAACATAACTATGGTTCTTTTTTATGTTACATGTAAGTGTTATGATCTCTAGCAGTGTTGCCCTTGCAGGTTGCTGAAAAACACTCCATGTTATTCTAACGAACAAATCCCATCATGCCCAACATTCATGCACCAGTTCCAGATCACCCCTTGATTGCTCACATAGAGCTGAAGCTTTTCAGGTGGACTATGTACACATCTCACACACACACACATCTTTGCTGAGGTTTGTATTCTGTATTGAGCATTACCAAGGGATTACTTGTATAGTCTTACCGTGTTTTTGACCCTTATTTTGTTTTACTCTTTAGTTTGTTTGCCACCTGCCTTGACATTTATCTGTTTTACAGACTAGTTTTTACATTTTCCTTATGATACTGACGGCTCCTGTACTGAACCTTGCCTGCTAGAACACTCAAAATAAAAACTGCATTTGGATACAACCCTTGTTGCCACCACACATCATTAGAGCAATTTTGATATATGTTTATTGTACACTACCTGACAAAAGTCTTGTTGTTAATCCCAGTTGTAAGAGCAACAAATAAAACTTCTAGTGAGATTTTTTCTGATGAATTATTTATGGAACTGCATCCCGATCATCACAAATACTGCAGATGACCTATTGGAACCCACATGGACCCAAGATTCTCACGGAAATCGGTCAAGTTTGGTGTAGGAACAATCATGGTTTGGGGCTACATTCAGTTTAAGGATGTGCAAGAGATCTGCAGAGTGGATGGCAACTGAGGTATTAGAGACAAATGTGTTGCCCATTACACTACAAACACAGGAGCGTGCAAATGCTTCAGCAGGATAGCGCTCCTTCTTATACTTCAGCCTCCACATCAAACTTCCTGAAAGCAAATCAAGGTGCTCCAGGATTGGCCACCCCAGTCACAAGACATGAACATTACTGAGCCTTTCTGAGGTAAAATGAAGGAGGAGACATTGAAGATGAATCCAAAGAATCTTGACAAACTCTGGGATTCCTGCAAGAACACTTTCTTTGCAATTTCATATTACTTTAAAAAGTTATTTGAGTCAATGCAAAAATGTATGAATGCAGTCCTCCAAGCTCATGAGAGTCATACACAATATTATTTCTTTTTCCACTTCACCATGATTTTATATTCTATAGTGTACTGTACATTATTTCTGTTAAGTGATAAGACTTTTGTCCAAGCAAAGTCTGACCTTAGTGTCCAAATTAAATAATAGTTTTTATTTTGGTAAAATAAGTGTATATTAGGGGCCTTTGCCTTTCATATAAGCCATTTCTGATACCAAATGATAAACTAGAAGTCAAGGTATTATTTGTTGTCTTTAAAACATGGATAAGCGACAAGACTTTTATCAGGTAATGTATTACTGAGGTGTAATGAGTGTTATGATGGTTTCTAGTACATTCTCTCTTAAAAATTTTATTGTGATGAGAATTGTTTCATTGGCTATGATGTGTAGATGTTAGTACTTCAAAACAAAAATGATGACTATAAATTAACTAAATACAGTAATTAACCATAAAAATGACTTTACTGTAAAATTCCAGCAACAAAAGCTGCTGTTTGTTTAACCATGAACTTAGGGTTTGTTTACAGTTTATTCCTAAAATGAATGACATTTTACTTCATCTTCTGTAAATCATGTTAAAAATGCATGATAGTCATTATTTCATTTCAGAGCCATATATAATTAAACAGAAAAAAATTAAATGTACACAAAAAGTTAAGCTGTATTACATTTTAACTTGGGTACGGAACTGTCATCTGGACACGAGACACTTTCTATGTTTTCAGGTAGATGGAATAAAAGAAGGGGGTTTGATCCAGATGGGGTCTGGCAGCTGTGACCATCATCCACAACCATTCCTGCTTCAGAGTGGAGGGAGAAGCTTATAAGGACAGGACGGTCGCTATAATGGACTCTGTGATGCAAGATAGACCACAAAATGTCTTACCCTCAGGTGAGAGATGCATTGAGGTGCTGGAAAACACGCGCGCGGTGGAGGAGGGGAACTTACAGATGAATGGGCCATCAAATATTGAAGAAACGTCAGATGAAAACAAGAGGCATCATTTGAAAAAGGCAGTTAATGTGCCGCGCAATCAGCGTGAAGATTGTTGGAAAGATCATATAATCGTGGAGGTATGGGGTGAGCGGGCTGACAAAGATCTATTTTTATATCTAATACAATGTAAAACATTATAACAACTTAAAGGGTTTGCTTAGAAAGAAATACTGTCCACGCAATGTACAACTCATTGTTGATAGTGTCTGAATAATTAAATAAAAATTAATTTTGCTGCTTGCTTAAACTACTTATTTCATATGAGCTGAATCAACACAATTCCTGATGTTTTTTTTTTTTTTGGGAACAACCTAATTGTTTTATGTTAATGTGTAAAAACAATAAAGTTAACTTAATCAGTTTGTGTTGGGATAACATAAATAAATTGTGTGGAACCCAGCATTTTTTACAGTGCAGCACCAATACTATTCAGGTCTTAACATTAACTCCATTGTCTGCTGGCAAGCCGAAAATACTGCTTAAAATGTTGTAAAAGATTAAAGATTTATCTATTTTTTAACCCCTTTTTCACATTACTGAATATATATATTTCTGTAAGCTAAGCTACACGACAGACTGAAAGGTATTTCACCCAAATAATAAAATCATATCATCCTATAATCGACGTATATAGGTATATCCATCTATCGAGTCTTTGGCTAATTTACAAAACTCAAATGAATGTTTTGATTTTATTTGACTTATTTTATTTTATTTATTTTATTTTTTTGATGAAATCTCCTGCTTTTGTTTCAGGTATCCAAACCATCATTGGTATTGGAAACATTTTCCCATTATTTATTTTTCCCATAGGGATTTGTTAAATAAATGTATATAAATACAGTTTTATCTATACAGATCTGTTTTAAAGTTACATAAGGAGATAAAAAAAATATATATATATATATTTTAAATTATTAAAAATTAGATATGAGCTTACACTAACGGGCCACTTTTTTAGGTTCATCATTAGGTACTTGTCCAACTGCTCGTCAAATTTCTAATCAGCCAATCAATTGGCAGCAACTCAATGCATATAGTCATCTAGGCATATAGACCACAACGGGAGTCACTCCTGTCAGGTAAGAACAGGAAACTGAGGCTATACAATTTGCACAGGCTCACCAAAATTGGACAATAGAGCATTGGAAAAACATTGAATGGTCTGATCAGTCTTGATTTCTGCAACATTCGGCCTGTAGGGTCAGAATTTGGCGTCAACAACATGAAAACAAGGATCCATCCTGCCTTGTATCAATGGTTCAGGCTGTTGGTGGTGGTGTAAGGGTGTAGGAAATATTTTATTGGCACACTAACTTATAAAGCAAGCTTTTCTTTTTTATCTTTCTGTATAAATAGCTACATTTTTAAGAAATGAATTAAGTAAATTAGATAGGTGAATTTGTTTATGTCCATGAAGTCTGTGAGTCTGAATGTGTGGGTGTGTGTTTCCCAGGACTGGGAGAACACAAGTTAGTGTAATCTCAGTGCTGGGTTGTGGATGGAAGGTCATCCACCACAGAAAAATCAAATGTGTAGTAATCGTCGGTACATTCCACTATGGCGACCCCTGCTAAATCAGAGACAAAGCCAAAGGAAAGCGAATAAGTGTTAATTGCGCCAACTGTCTCATGAGAAGTCAACCATACTATGTTTATTTTTTTAAGGCATGTGATTGGCTGTTTGCTACTGATGTCCCGCCATCATGTGCATGGTACCAACATCATTGTCATGGTACAAAGTCTGGGGTCTATACCATTACAAAATGACAAACCAAGAAAAACCTAATAACACATTACAGTACACCAAAAACAATGTGTATAAATAAAATCACCTTTCCCATAGACAAATTGAGTGGAGTGTTTACTTGGACTGAAACATAAGCAGTCCATGAATTCTACTCTGATTATTCCAGATGTTATGTGAGTTGTGTTGTTAAATGAAGCATTAAAACCCCCAGAGTATCCCAGAAATGTCAGTGGGGAAACTTGCACAGATTTGTTCCCCTCCCATATTCATATCACAGCTGCACTACTAGTCCTGTTTAAATGAAATGATAACTTTTTTTTTTTTATTTCTTGCATCAAGAAAGAGAGTTTGTAACATATTTTCCTCATTTCACCACACATGTGGTGTCTTTGTGCTTAAGTCTGCTTTAAAGGGCATCTATCTCCCCCCTTTTTCAAGATTTCTTTTGTGTCTCCAGAATGTGTCTGTAAAGTTTCAACTCAAAACACCCATCAAATTACTTATTATACCTTTCAGAATATTGGAATTTTCTGATCTGAATACAATGTAGCTGTTTTTGTTGCCTTTAATGCTAGTTCTCCCCACCCACTGTTCCCACAAGCCTGTCAGAGTTCGACTAAATCTCCACCTCGGCTGCGTCAGATAAACAGCACAGTGACAGACATGAAGGAAGCAGAACTCACGTAACGTTTGTGGGAAATACTACAGTAAGATCATTCTCAATGATTATTTGATGTATTTGTTGTGAAGTTAATTCAAGCCTTTCTGCAATGATGAGTAACAAACAATGTTGTTAAAAAGTTAACGCATACACATACAGTGGACACACACACACACGCACATCACACGCGTTTAACTTTGCACTGTTTTTGCACGACAAATGTGACAGGATACAGGTTAATATCCACTGCTGTATGGATATTCGTTATGTTAATGAACAAAATAAACCTGATTTACAAACAGCGATTGAAGCGTCTTCTTTCATAATTGTACTGAATTGTAGCTGTGATGATAAAGTAAAGATGGTAAAATTGCTCTAATTTATTACAAACATGCACTGTTTTAAAAACTTTTTAAACTTGTAAAACTCATTCTTTATCACATTTGATGATGATTGATGATCACAGAGAGCTGAACAGAGCTTTTAATCACAGTTGCTTTGAGCACATCCTGTTTTCTTGATATAATTATATGCCTTACTACGGAGACATGTCAATACTCAGCTGTTAATCTATTCAGTGGACAGGGAAACCGCACTCCTACATCACGTTGTGGTGAGTCACAAAATGGGAGGGATTCGGATCCTATTTTAATGTCAGGAAGTTTAAAAAAAAGAGACATTGTGTTTCTATCACCCCAATATGACTGTGGACACACTATACCTACACCAGACATGTGTTGTTCAGTAATGCGACAGAACACATGCTGGTCAGAATAAGGGAATGGGTAAAAATCTGGCTATATCAATTGGAATATGCTCAAACTATTTATTGTTTTTTTTTTAAATTGACAAACAAAAAAGGGTTACATGTATATATGACACATACTTATCTGGTTAAATCATAGTAATCAGTTGAAAGAATGTGCAAATAAAAGCACTCAGTGATTTCATTCTCCCATGAAGAGTCAGTGGTAAAAAAATTAAAATAAAAAATAATAAAAAAAAAAAATTTTAAAAACTTCTATCAATTAATTTTTTATTTATTTATTTACAAAATAGAACAGTTTTTAACAGAAGAAATAAAGTTGTAAATGTTTAGAACCACTTGAGGGTGAGTAAATAGTAAATAAATGTACAGTACAGTATTTTTTGTGGTTGTTGTTTAGGGGTGTCAGCAGAGAAACTTAAACCACACTGAACTGACCTAAAGCGGTAGGGTGTTCTGAGTAGTTGCTAAGGCATTGCTAGGGTGTTTATGTGGTTGCTAAGATGTTGCTAAGTGGTTTCTAGGGTGTTCTGAGTGGTTGCTAAGGCATTGCTATGCAGTTGCTAAGGTGTTTTAGGGTAGTTACTATGGTGTTCTGAGTTGTTAAGTAGTTGTTTACAAATTACCATGGTTTTAGTATGAATGAGAATGTTGCTAGCATGTTTCTGGTATAAATTAGCATGTTGTTAGCATGGTTCTAGTATGGATTAGCATGTCGCTAGTATGTTTCTAGTATAAACTTGCGTGTTAGCATAAATATAGTATGGATTAGCATGTTGCTAGTATGATTAGTATGTTTGTTAGTATGCTTTTAGTATATAGATTATGTTAGTTTGTTGTTAGCATGTTTCTAGTATGGACTGTTAAATTGTTGGTATGGATTGTTATGTTGTTTGCATGTCCAATGTAAAGTCAATTGCATTCTTTTTCAATGGAAGTCTATGGGACAGTTGCTGAGTTGCCGTAAGTGGTTGCTAGTGTGTGGCTAGTAAGTTGAACGGTTATCAGTGATTGGCAGATTGGTAGTCTGAGTTCAACAAGTCCAACCTTAAGTATGTTTGACAGTCTGGCCGAAAGTTATGAGGTCCTAAAATTTGGTCCAATGTTAAGTCAATAGGACTTTTTCAAATTTTCTGGGTCAGAGTTTAGAAAACTATAAGTCAGATCAGCTGGAAAAGATATAGCAACCCGAGTCAGACCAGCCTGAAGGGTTGGTGTTAGTTTGGTGGTTGTGGTATAAATGATGAGGAGATGGACATAGAAATTAGTTTCAGAAGAAGAAGAAGAAGAAGACGGAAGATTAAAAAGTTCATATAGTATAACAACATGTTGGCTTTCTACAAATACATCAAGAAAAAAATTGTTTCAGGACCAAGAACGCTGAAGAAATGCACGGTCACTGTTCACATACTTCAAATGATCCCTCAATCAGTCCTTGATTAACACCCGGGGTCAGCGTTTGTCCAGCAAAAAAATAATAAATAAATATTTACTTGATTTACTGCAATACAACACCGTGAACCTTAAGCAGGCCTGCTGCAAAAAAAGCTCATCTCTCATACACACAGCTACATTTAATAACCTAATGATGAGGCCAGCTCCCTGTGGGAAAAATATTTCCTCCGCACAATAAGGTTATATAAAACAGTGCAAAAAAAATGTGTGAGGATGAAAGCCGGAGCAAAACACTTCTAGTCAGGAAGGAGTTAAAGCCATAAAGATGTACCTCAGCCCTGACCCTTCACACTTCAAGGTATCCCCTGCGTGGAATTCTTATTCCCCACCAAACTGACAAAGTGTTTTTAATCTTTTCTTGCCCTCTCTCCTGGAGATTGGGGAAACAAAAATCAATACTCGCTGGCAGGCGATCTAGCAAGCGGGTGAATTACAGAGGCCGCACTCCGGCCACAGCCGCACAGAGGGAGGCCTTGAAGGCGAGAGACCTTGAGAGAGGCGTTTGAGATGCAGGGGTCAGCGGTTCAGCCCGGGTCCGCAGTCTGAGGAGCACCGTATTTACTGCAAGTGCTCACACCGTAATGAAAAACAACTCGTCCAGACCAAGAGTGAAAAGAGAGAGAGAGAGAGAGCAGGAATCTTTGTAAGGATGAGGAGATTGAGGAGGGTGTTTTATGTCTGTCAGTAAGAACTCAAACAAAAGCTTATAGGAAGAGAGAATCAGTACAGGTGAAGGATGGAGTAAACATACACTATGACCGGAAACTTAATTATAAGTTCATCTATAGTTTATTTTTAAACTTTTAAATGCATCATGAAATGCATGCCTCAAGTGACATTTTTGCGATTGTAAAATATGTCACTCCTGGTATGTATTGTTGGTTGTTTCAGATGACAAATCCACTAAAGGGTGCTTTTTTTGTGAATCTGAAATATTTTACCAAGAGCAGGGATTCCCAAAATTTCCGGTCCGCGACCCCCAAAATAACAATGCCAATGACTCGCGACCCCCAATATCCTCTGAGGTGGTTATAAATACAGACACCTTGCATGCAATGGCGCAAACACCAATAGACCCAAGTCTATTCTTCACTTATTCTTATTTTTTTAAATGTATGCCAATGATGTAAATGAGCCAAAAAGTTTAACCTGGTATTATAAAATCAATCTGCTGCATCTGACGCTATAGCTGTGTCTTCAATATAATGTAATTGCCTCAGGGGTCGCATTCCAATCGAACTAGTAACTATAAGCTACTATATAGTATATAGTTACTATAAACAACTATTTTTTTTTTCAGTAGGTTATGGATAAAATATGGTAATACTTATGGTTTAATAAAAATAAATAGATTTTTGGAAATCACCAGGCGAGCCCCAATTGATTGCAAATCATATTCACTGTAAAGTTCTTTTGTCGAACTAATTAACAACAAAATAAACAAACACATTATTATATTATAACTTATTAATACTATTCATCAATAATTCATTCATTTATTTTCTTTCCAGCTTAGACCCTTTATTAATCCGTGGTCGCCACAGCGGAATGGACCGCCAACTTATCCAGCACATGTTTTATGCAGTGGATGTCCTTCCAGTTGCAACCCATCACTAGGAAACACCCATACATTTCCATTCACACTCATACACTACTGACAATTTAGGTTATCCAGTTCAACTATTGCCCATGTGTTTGGACTTGTGGGGGAAACCGGAGCACTCGGAGAAAACTCTCGCCAACACGGAAAGAACATGCAAACTCCACATAGAAACGCCAACTGAGCCAGCCGAGGCTCAGACCAGTGACGTTCTTGCTGTGAGGCGAGAGCGCTATTCACTGCGCCACCCTACAGTGAAACAAATGGTTAAGTAAAATATAGGGTGCAGCATGTACTTTTACTGAGCTTGTGTTGTTTGAATGCACTGTAGTGCTTTGATGATGATAATAATAATAATAATAATAATAATAATAATAATAATAATAACAAATAAAATGAAGAATAAATAAATCAATCAATCAGTCAATAAAAATAAATAAATTAAATACATTAAATATATATACAATATATATATATATATATATATATAATTTTATTTATTTATTTATTTATTTATTTTTGCTTGCTTGAGTTTTGCACACAGACTCAATAGTCCTAGTGTTTTATGATTCTGCTATCACTGCATACAGCAACAAGCATAATGACACTTTTATTTTTTGTTATCCTGCAAAATTCATAATCTCACCACAAAAAATCACAAAAAACTCAAATCTGCCCCCAAACAATAAATAACAAATAAATAAAAATGAAGGTAAATTATACTATAATTTATAATATATAATTTCAATCTTTTATGGTTTAATTTTTTTTTCAGTACTTATTTTATTGTATTAGAAAAAAAACATTATACAATGTTCTTTTTCTACAGAAAACAAGGAAAGTCACACAACTTTGGATCAATAAAGGTGTGTAAATTATGAGAGAAAAGAAAGAGAAAGATTTCAAAATGGAATTTCCTCAGCAGAACAATTTTGAGCTAAAAAAAAATCAATAAAGAGTTCATAAAATAACCATTAATTTCTATGAGTACAGAATATTTCACAGTTGAAGTCTACAGAACACACCATTGTTATAGAATAACTTGCCTAATTATGCTAACCTGCCTAGTTCACCTTAACGTAGTTAAGCCTTTAAATGTCACTTTAAGCTGTATAGAAGTGTCTTGAAAAATATCAAGTAAAATATTATTTACTGTCATCATGACAAAGATAAAATAAATCAGTTATTAGAAATAGTTTTTTTTTTTTTAAACTATTATGTTTAGAAATGTGCTGAAACAATCTTTCCTCCATTAAACAGAAATTGGGGAAAAAAATGAACAAGGGTGCTAATAATTCAGGGGGGCTAATAATTCTGACTTCAACTGTATATATATATATATATGTATATATATGTATGTATGTATGTATGTATGTAGGTAGGTAGGTAGGTTGGTAGGTAGGTTGGTAGGTTGGTATCGACAGACAGACAGACAGACAGACAGACAGACAGACAGACAGACAGACAGACAGACAGACAGACAGACAGACAGACAGACAGACAGACAGACAGACAGACAGACAGACAGACAGACAGACAGACAGATAGATAGATAGATAGATAGATAGATAGATAGATAGATAGATAGATAGATAGATAGATAGATAGATAGATAGATAGATAGATAGATATTACTTTGTGGATTAAAAAAAGAACCAAAAGGTTAAAAGGTTTTTCATGGATCCATCAATGCACATTTATATTTAATATGGGATATATAGTTAAAGTCAGAATTATCAGACGCTTTCTTGCTCTTTTAAACATCATTTGGGAAATTAAAAAAAAAAAGAAAAAAATAATAATTTAAAGGGGGTCTAACTCTGACTTCAACTGTACCTAAAACACAATGAAAGCCACAATGAATGTGTCTAATATTAAACAGGAAAATAAATAATTAATGTAAGGTCTTTCAAGACATGGATTGGGAACATTTAACTTGCATTACTTCCTGTGCTCTGTGTTTTCCATGTGACAGAGGACTACCGCTTCTACTTTTACCACTTCATAATAGCCTCAAATGCTATTCAACAAAACATAAAGCGCTTACCATTGAGCAGCTAAATTTAGCAGTGTTTCAGAATCAATAGGCCGTCTGGCACCTGTCGATTTGTTTCTTTCTCTGTTAATTATCCACTCGGGCCCAGCAGCTGTCGTTAGCAAATCAAATAAAGCCAAATGACTTTATGTACCATAAATCTGCATTGCTTGCTTTTAAGATTTTAAAAAGACGTCATAAAGACTTGTCGCTGTAAATTAAGCACACAGCAACATCATAATATTCATTACATTTACATGTATGATGCTTTTGTGTGTTCTTGTTCATATATTTCTTTTAATAAAGGAAAAATTGCTAATTATTTAAGACATTTTAATCTAATATTTAGTTGATCAAAGAAACAAAAAAAAAACTTCGTCAAAAAACTTACAATAAAAAAAAATAAAAAAATAAATAAATACATTCATACATACATACATAATTACATACATACATACATAATTACATACATACATACATAATTACATACATACATACATGCATAAATAAATAAAATATACAAGATGAAATATGTTATATATAACAGCAGAAACCATTGCTACTTCACAAACGTCACTTTAGATGCACTGTCTCTCTGGAATTATAAAAATTTCAAATAGTCACTATCCTTACTGCATAGTTGCAATGTGAACAAATACATTCTAGCCTAAAAAAGCCTTAAAAGTACACAACTATCATCCTGTAAATTTCTATAATTCAATGTTATGAAATGTTATTTTACAGTACATTTCTGTAATTGAACGGCCGATATTTTTCTTTTTTAGCACCCTAGCTGCCAAAAAAAAGCCATACAATTACGAATTTTTTTACAGTTCAGTTCATGACAATTATTATTATTATTATTATTATTATTAGTAGTAGTAGTAGTAGTAGTAGTAGTAGTAGTAGTATTAATTTATATCACCATAAATGCCTGCTGTTTTAAATTAAGCACACAGTACAATAATAGTACTCGTTATATGAATTTTTATGCAACTGGTAGAAGCTTTTATGCACAGAGGCTTCATATAAACAAGGTTTATATAGTTTTTCCTTCATAATAATTTCATTTTGATCAAAAAACACAAAATAAAACATATTACCAAATTACCAAATAAAAATTTTACGAAATATTATTAAATAATTGCATAATATGGATTTAAAAATCCCACAAAAAATGTTAAATATAAAAATACAATAAGTAACAAAATACAATAATAATGATGATAATAATAATAATAATAATAACAATAATAATACAAAATAACAACAATTATTATCATTATTAGTAGTAGAAGTTGTTTTAAACCTGCCATTTAAAATAAACCACAATGCAACACAATAAAGCTCTTGACTCACAGAAAATGGCATAATTACGTTTTGCTCTATTAGATAGTGAATATAATATTTGAATCAGTAATTCTGATTAAATTTTTTTAAAGACATTTTAAAAAGATTTTTTTGCCATTGTAATTTACTCTTAATATTCTTAAATAAGCGCACTATTTAACCAAGTTATGAATAGGTCGTCTTTCAAGGACAAGTTACATATTACCAGTTCACCAAATGGAGGCATTTTTTTAATTTCTCTATATGAAATAAGCACCTCATTTAGGTAAACAAACATTGTGTGTTGATGGGGAGATTGTTTCAGGAAGCTGCTGCAAAAATGTCAAATTACTCAATTATCCCACCAGTCGACAGCTGGCAGGCAAAACAATTAGGACTGTGAAGATGATAATGATGATGATGATGAACTGAATCTATAATGCCTTGATTTTTTTTAAAACACAGTTGAAGAATTTCTGCTGTGACCCTGTG
This sequence comes from Danio rerio, assembly GCF_052040795.2. Lineage (NCBI taxonomy): Eukaryota > Metazoa > Chordata > Actinopteri > Cypriniformes > Danionidae > Danio > Danio rerio. Next base: position 21,593,903 of record NC_141022.1, read on the forward strand.
CTTTTTTGGCGTAAACCATGCATTCATTCTACAGTAAACAGATAGATCAATAAATCAATCAATCAATCAATCAATCATATAATACTGGAAGGAAATATTTTTGCAATTTTAAATTACTGTAAAAGTGCGACACTTCATCACCTTAGAATTATAAGGTTTTATCTGATTGTTTTGGCAAAATTGAGTTATTGACATATTCTTATTAAATGACAACTTATTTACATTATGGCATGTTTTACATTTTAAGACTTTTTACTTAAACAATGAATGTTAAACAAATACCGTTTGCTATATGGAATGCAAAAACTTAAAATCTCAAAATCATTCAGAACGCTGATAGAACCTTATAATTTGAAGGTGACGATATGCAGATTATGCACTTAATAAAATAAAACCTAATATAATATTTTATTTATTTTTATGAATTTTTACACACACACACGCAAACGCACACACACAAACACACACACACACACACACACACACACACACACACACACACACACACACACACACACACACACACACACATTTAATTAACTAGTGAACTAGACAGGTTAGGTTAATTAGGCAAGTTATTGTATAATGATGGTTTGTTCTGTAGACTATCGAAAACAAAAATGCTTAAAAAGGCTAATAATTTTGTCCCTGAATTTTTTTTTTTTTTTTTTTTTATCAAAACAGCTTTTATTCTAGCCAAAATAAAACAAATAAGAAAAAATCTTATCAGACATACAATGAAACTTGTTCTATCTCTGGTATATATTGCACTGCTACCAGTGGGAATTAATACAACAGTTCGACAGCATATATATATATATATATATATATATATATATATATATATATATATATATATATATATATATATATATATATATATATATATATATATATATATATTTTAAGTTTTGTATGAGGAACTACTTTCTTCCGCCATTCAATCACATCTGCAGCTGATGTCAGAACAGCAGAAACCAGTGCTAATTTTACCAACGTCACTTTAGAGCTAGTATTTGAATATCCAGCTTAATAGCTAAAGTAATGACAAAACAGGTGATTTTGCTCACATTTTAGGATTATTAGGCTGAACGGTATGAAATGCCATCAGTCTAGAGACATTTCCCTGTATTTCTCTGTTGCAATCGAGATATCACATTAATTAATCTCGAAAAAGCCAAAGCAAAGCAAAGCAAAGCAAACACTACGAGAAACACTAGACTATGCTACAAATACAGTTCCATCAAGTCAGATTGACTTAAAAAGTCACTTACCTGCCTTATAATGATTTGATCAGTTGTATGGGCTTATTATGCAGTCTCTTGTCGTCATCTTGTAGGGGAAGGTCAATCGTCTTTGTCCTGCTCAGTATATTTCTATGAAACTATAAATATTTAAAATAGGCTTTATACTTATAAATAATTGCATAGTTAAAAAGTCGCAAAATTACAACTGTTGTCCAGCAGCTGCAATATTTGTGAAACTGTGGAAATTAAATAAATAAATAATATATAATTTAGATATTATTCATAACTTATTTAAATAAAAGTTAAACTAAGCAAAGTTTTAGTGCAACATTTCTACTTTTTATTGTAGGTTTACTTTCTAATATTTATATTTTGTTTATTTAATTACTTATTAAAAGTTTTATTTTCAGCTGCTAAACAGCAACAACAGCAATGGTTTGTGGTTGTTTAGCAGTTGAAAATAAACCTTTAAATAAGTTAAATTAACTTTAAGTTAACTATCAATTTACTATCAAACTTTATTTAAAGTTTTTTATTTTATTTTATTTACAATAACTTATAAATAAAAAAATATATAAAGGATACATTTTATTATAAAGGCATACACTGCATATGTACAGTAGGCACTTCATTTATTTAATTGTTAGAATGAAAAACAGCTAAACAAAAATACTTTACAAACTTTGAATATATGAAATTATTAATATGAAAGTGTGCAAATAGAGTGTTTTGTTGCAATCATCCAGTCTGAGGTTTGACAATTGAAGGTAATGATGCTCTTTTAAATTCTGGTTCTCCTTTAAAGGCGTGGATTGATTCAGGATTGAGGTCAGTGTTTCACATTTTAAAGCTTTGGGAGTTCATTGCTGGAGATTGATTTAGACAAGAGGAGGAAGGTGAGTCTTTCTCTGATCCATGATTGAAAGGAGCCTGATGCATTCATTCTCAAAGGGGCTTCATCACTCTTTTTCTGAGGTGAGAGTGGAAATAACTGCTCTCATGCTAAAATATATTTAGTAACATTAGATTAAGAGTAACATTATATTGTATTTGATTCATTACAAGCATGTTTTTTTTATATTATATTTTATATTTGGTGTATATGTTTACCTAGCATACTACATATGCTACAATAAAAATAGAAAAATATAAAACAGTGGAGAAGTTTTATTTAGCATTCTAATTCTGAGCATGGTGTAAGTGAGCTATCCAATATAAGCCACCAAACAAACTATTCTGCACCTGAGTTGTGACAGAGGTTCTCTTTTTTGAAGCTATAATGATAAGCTAGGAATGAATATTAACTTCTGCAACAAATTACATTTATTAAAGTGTTGTTATTCTTTCACTTCAGAAAAATTACAGTAAGGGCTGATTATAGCATTCCATTGCATATTAGGCATTTCACTAAATATATTTAGTAATAATATTGACTATTTATCTCTACACATATATCTCACTTCCCTCATTGTATTTTGCAATACAATCAGTCATTTGTATGACTGCAGTAAGGAAAATTTGACAATGAGCTGTTGAATTTATGCTACATTGAAATTAATTATTCATTCATTTCGTCGAGTCGCCCAAACGGAATAAACTACCAACTTATCCAGCATGTTTTGTGCAGCAGATTCCCTTGCAGCTGCAAGCCATCACTGGAAAACGCCCATAGACACTCACTATGGACAATTTAGCATATCCAGTTCACCTATAGCGCATGTCTTTTTCCAACTGCGGGGAAAACCAGAGCACCCGGAGGAAATCTACACGAACACAGGGAGAACATTCAAACTTCACACAGAAATGCCAACTGACCCAGTCGAGGCTCAAACCACCATTCTTCTTGCTATGAGGCGATCATGCTACCCACTGCGCCAACGTGACACTCTGAAATGAATTATTTTCTATTAATTCAATGGACTTGGGTGGATTATTCCACTTAGACTACATTTGCCACACCTAAAGCCATTATTCAGAACACTGTTCGTATTTCAGACATTTGTCAGGTTTTTGTGCCTGCATGTAAGTACTACATGTAGTGCAATTTTATCTCATCTCATCCCAAGACTTAACTTTTGTTTGATTTAGTTTAGGCTGTGAAATAACTAAAAGCATTCTGTCACAATCACGAAAACATGCATTCTCACCTGGACTACAAGTCTGCCCCCTTTAAACTACAACTCCCTTCAGGCACCACACACACACACACCTGTTCTAGTTCACCTTTGATTGCACACACCTAGCTGGGAGCTGCTCAAAAACTGATCACTCAGACTATATAAACTGCTCAGTTTGAAAACTTACATTGTTGAGTCTTGTTGGTTTTCACGTTTCTCCTTGTTTTGTCTCTCCTTGTTTGACCCTTGCTTTGTTCATTTGTTTACATTGTCTGCCGCCTGTTCGACCATTTGTCTGCTACCTGACTACGCTTCCAGATTATCTTATATGTACCCATTTGGCCCCATGTCCTCAATTTTGTTGTCCAGCATCCTAAAGTTAAACATGCAGTAAAGCGATACGGAACAGTAATGCGGTCAGAAATACAGAATACTCTACTTTTAAACATGGTGGACTTTGATTTATACAGTGATTTACATAAAAATACATTTGAATAATAGCACATTCATTACATTTTGAATCTTTAATGGATAAAATAGTGTAGAAAACTGACAGGAAATAGTTGGGAATAGAGAGAGGAGAAGGGTCGGCAAAGGACTTCGAATTGAACTCAGGTCGCCATGAGCACCATAGTGCTATATATTGGCACACTTAACCACTAGGCTACTGGCACCAACTATTTAGATTTTAATTTTTGTTTTACTTTGCATTTTATATTTTTAGTTTAAATCAATGCATGAAGTAGATTTTAATCCACAATGGCTAACATATCAATGTATCTTTTTTTTTATATTATTGCCTGTTATGCCTTTTTATCGTTTCCTATCTGCAACAAACAAAAACAGTAGTAGATGAGTCAGTTTAAGCTGGCACTTGAAAAGTGTGTTTTTATATCAGCCAACTGTCTGTGTCATTTACAAAAAAAACAAAAATAAATAAATAATAATACATTTTTACTTGGCAAAGGTTTTTTTTCTGAACCAAAAGCAATGCCATTCAAGCAAATGATCTTTGCAGTGATGTCCAATTGTTCAAAGACATGTCTACATTATCTATAGTTTCTCTCTTCGCTTTCTCTATTTTATTTTTTACTGGTCATGAAAATGTATTTTGCAATGTGTTGATTACATTTCACATTAGGATGAATATATTAAGATTACCTGATGTATTATGTATTTTATAATACAATATTTATCACCAGATCTAAAAATAAGGATATTTTCTCTAGACTGCAATGATTTACTTTAGTATAATATAAAAAATCCTTCAATAATAAAATAACTTCAGATATCATTGTAAGTGGCAGGGTCACAGGGCACAGTCAGTGAAATGTCTGTTGAAGGAGCAGTATCAATACATATGAAGCAGACAGTCTACAAATAATCAAATGGACCATCAAAATAAAGTATTACCGGGCACAGTTATGTTTCCCTTTCTGTTCACACTCTACACCTCAGATTTCAGACACTGGTCATAGCCAAAACGCTATGCTCTGATAGGCTGTATTAAGGCTCTGATATACTTCAAAAGAAATTAAAAAATGAACTGCAATGATATTTAAAACACTTTTTTGCAGCTTAACATTTGAAAAGTTTCCTTTTCTTTGTCATTCAAATAATTACAGGAGATGTAATGTAGAACAAACATTGCACCGGCAGTGTTGCAATAATGAATTAACCTTCTGGCCAACATTTCACTTACTTTTTAGCTTGAAAGCTGCTAAAGATGCACAAGACATTCTATGCACAAATATTATTATTATTAATATTATTTTGTTTTTTACTTTTTTATTTCTTCTTGTTACTATAGTTTTTGTTGTAGAAAAATAGGACTGCACTGAAAGGAGGGGCAAATGTAAACATTGTTGTATTTTGTACAATGAAAAAAAAAAGATTCTGATTCTGAGCAAGAAAATATTTTTAAAACCCTAATATTTCTGGCAAGCACATCAACAGCAAAAAAATAATAATAATAACAAAAAAAAAACTGTACAAACCTAAATAAATAAGTTTTTTTTTTTTTAAACTTAAAAAAAACATAAATATATAAATATTAAAATTACAGAGACTGGATAAAAATGTAAATTGCACAAATTTGTTTTAATATTTACGATGTAAGCAGCTACAGTGCTTAGCAAAATTGAGGACACGTCATTTTGATAATGAATATTTTGTATCCATTTCTCAGTGAATATAGGTAATGTATTTTAGTTCATTTAAACAAAACAGATTTATTAAACAGATATATTTAATAAAATAATATTTACTTACCAAATATATTTAGAAATTGAAAGATAACACAATTAATTTCAAGCAAAATATTGCAAAAAAAAGAAAAAATACAACCTCAAAATTTCAACTTATTTGTTAACTTTGTTTTTGCTTCTCTTGATTTTTCTTCTTTTTAAAATTTGTATTTTATATTTTTCCTATGACATAAATTTGGGTGTACAAGTTTTTAGACTGCTATCTTAAGTTATTTTTTAGATAAGCTCTAGATTTAGCTTCAGTACTGACTGATCTAATGTATATGCACAAATATAAAATTGTATAGCTTCTTATTAAAATATGAATTTAAAAGACTTGTGAGGGGTGTACTTATATATATATACTGATCATGTAATTAACCGTTTGTGATTCAAACTTATTTGCTCATACTGGCTGTCAGTAATATTTAAAAGTTGTCCTTTTCAATAATCTTTAGCAGAAAAAGGTGTTGAGGAACTGCACAAATCTGATGAGCTGATGGTGGATTTTAGAAAGCCCAATCAACATCACATGCTGTGAGGTGGACATTGGAGACTGCTATAAATACCTGGATGTCTACATTGACAATAAACTGCAGTAGTTAAAGAACGCTGATTCTCCGTAAAGAAAAGACAAGAGTTGACTGTATTAACTCACTCAGATCTTTTAAATATCTGGCAGAACTATGATTCAGAGGATCTACAACTCAGAAAAAATGGATTCCAACATCATTGTTTTCTGTTGGTTTGTGATGGGGTAGTAAAGTAAAAGCAGCTGATGCCAACAAATTAGAGTTTGAATCTCTGGTTTTTGGCAAGCCGTTTTGACGTTCATTCATTATCAGAATATGTATTCTTGATATCAACAATCAGCATTCTTGAAGCGTTGATATCAAAAATGATGATTGTTGATTTCAATCATTGTATTGTTGATATCAATAATATATATCCTGAGAATGAATAAACACTAAAATGGTTGGCCATATAAGGTCACAATGTCTGAGGGTGTACTCACTCTATGTACAGTTGCCTTGAACCGGGTCAAAAAACGCTTGTCCCCCCACCGTCTCCCCCAACAGCTCGCACTCACATTACATTCGGGCCTGGGCACGCTTACAGGTATGTCATTGATGATGGTTCAGTAAGCACTTTTGCTCAGCACAGTGGAGATTTCTCTAGTTGTCTTTTGGGATGCGGTGACACACAGTCAAATATTTCACCGGACCGCCACTTTTGGCACTCATAAACAATCATAAAGTACTCGTTATGAAGGAATTAGGAGGTTTGCTGAAGGTGCAGCTGTCGTGCAGTGAGGGGTTTGCGTCTTTAATAAACTACGACCGTGTGTGTTCATTGAACAGTAAGAATGATTAATAAATCCATATTAAATAGTCCCTTAAAAGTCACGTCTTGCTTTCAGTTTTGGCCTAGGAGCATTTTGCACTCACACACAAGGGTACCGTGCCAGAGCCTGAATGAACCGCACTCAGGCACACCTCTTTCAACCAGGCCAGGGCCGGCCAAGCGAATCATTTCTGAGCCAGAATCAGAGCACTCACACTTCTCAAACGATCCGGAAAACAGGTCTGGGCATGGTTCGGATAGCATAGTGTGAGTAGGCCCTGAGAAAAGAATGCTAAGGAAACTTTTCAGTATCCTAAACAATGAATCACACTGTTTTAAAGAAGAGCAAATTCAGTTGTAGATTAAGACCACCAAAGTCTACTTAGGAATGCTACAGGAAGTACTCTTTATTAGGGAGTACTCGGTCACAATTTAATTTAATGGTTAGTTTGTTGAATTTAAGTTTCATTGTATCTACATGACATCTTATTCTCATTAGATTATAAATGGAATGTTAGGTTGGGGTTGGGGTTAGGGTTAATCTAAGTTGACATGTACTTGGAAAGTTTCTCTTAAGTCAGTTATATGTCTGTTAAAAAAGCAGCATCAACAGATATTAAGCAGACAGTCTATTAATACTCAAATGGATCATCATATTAAAGTCTTCCCCTTCGGATGGGGAACTCCAACGCTATATGTATAAAACCTTCCACTATAGGTTTTCGTCAGAAACCAATCATCTTAAAGAGTATAAAATCAGGCCAATGAAATGCCAAATGAATTGGCAGCATCAGCATGCATTGACAATCAGTTAAGTATATAAGACGCGGCTAGTGCAATGCTCGACATCCTTTTCGCTTTCAGAGCCTTTCACTAACTTCTGAGAGAGACTTTGAGGGTTCTTCTACCTGTGTCTACAGAGAGAGATTGAGAAGCAGCTTCTCCCGGTCCAGAGCGCGTATACGCAGTGGCAGACGGTCGAGCTGGGTTCTTCTCCCTTGCCTGGCGTTCTTTGGGTCCGGTCCTCCAAGAATGGTTTGTATATAGGGAAAAAAGTTTTCCTAAAAGAGCAACACGGTTTTGCAGCGCATCTTTTTCAAGACGTTGCTCCGACCTTGCGTTTATGGACGTGGTGGTTTCTGTTCCCGGGGTGACGGGCAAGAGCATAGCGTTTCTTGTCTGGGGGTCCAGCATGTTAATGCAGTGCTCGCGGGCAGTGCATGCCGTCTCTTTGATGTCATGTCTGCTGCGCAGTTAAGATCGCGGCTAGCTCTTGCAAAAGAGTGACCCACCCCAGTTGTTCCCCGCACTGCGGTTGGCACTTGGGCAGATCTGAATTTACAGTGAGAGTAAATCTGCCACCTTCGGGCTGCAGACCTCTCACTCCTCCACGCGCTCCATCCAAGCTTCAGGTGAGAATAGCGTTCCCTCTTCGGATGGTCGCTCTCTCACTTGATGACACCGAGGATCAGATGTCCATCGCTGCATTGGAGGATGGGCTGTCACCCTCCCTCCGGGGTGGAGAGCACGGCGTTGGCATCTAAAAAGAAGGCATGGCCCTGCTTTCCCGGGCTGCTTTGGCTGTGGGCCTGGTGATGGTTTATCCCCCAGCTGCGAGACCGAACCGACTAGATTGGAGTTATGTGGAGGATTCAAAGCCTTCCGTCCCCCTCTTCCTGGAAGTGCACAGTAAGCTCACGCAGTTTTGAGGGCACTTTCTTTTCTGCCCGATCTGCATGCCCTTACATTCTCACCATCCAATGTCTAATGAGGATTCGAACCCGCTCCTCCCTCCAGGTTGATGAGCGCAGTGTGGAATCTAGAAGCAGACTTTGTGCCCGTGCTTCCCCAGGCTGCTTCGGCCGTGGTTCTGGAGATGGTTTATCCCCCAGCCCCACGGCCGGACCGACTAGAGGGGTGTAAAAACCTTTCTTCCTGGATGCGCACAGTGGGCTTATAATCTATCGGCGGGATCGTAAGACCTCTCCGTCCCACCGAGCCATCCACATCCACTGCTTTTCGCCGAGAGCGCTTGCCTGTAGCTTTTTGCTCCGCTGCCCCACCTGTGCCTCCGGCCAAGCGGCTGCGCTGAGCATCTCGCAAGCAGCCAGCGCCCCCGCCCCAGTGTGCCGCTAAGTTCGGTAAACATACCGCGAAGCATCCCTAAGACGGAGGCCATCCGGAGGCCATCCGGAGAGGAGGGAATTTGCTCTTTCCCCATTTTACATTTTACTAAACTGTACCATAAAAATGTCCCATGGTGTGACATAGCAAAACTTATAAAAAAAGCAAGCAAAACACTTAATGATATACAACTAGCGTGAAGTAAATGTATTTATTTTTAATCATTTTTTGTCAGACTTGTTGAACATTTTGAATAAATGGGGAGTCATACCAGGGGACAACAAAACGTAACAATTTTATAGTGGTTCCAAAAAGTTTACTATGTGAAAAATTTGAAGCAAAAACAGGTGAACATAATGGGATTCACAGTGGGCTTTAGTCACAGTATTTTGAATGGGGTCTTTAACTTAACTGAAGTTTTCAGTGAAAATGGCAATTTAAAATGAGCATATAGTGTCACATAAGGACATGGACAACATGATCAAATTCTTATGTTTTAGCGAATATATGGATAAAAAAAAAATGATTATTAATTTTTTTAATGAAAAATTAATAACACAGCAGTTTTTTTTCTTTTTCTTTTTTCTTTTTTTTTAATAACAAGAGCTCCACTGAAGGCAAAAAAATACACTAGGGACAGCCTACCCAGTTAACCTGTTTTGCCTGTGTGGTGGTTCTTAACAGTCAAAACACCTCTCACAGAGATTTTTCGGATGAGAAAAAAAAGAAAAAAAAATGAACCCGGTTAGAATTTTTATATGACAAATTAAAGTTTCGGAGGCAGTGTGTCAATACGATTGACACAACCGGAGGTTGAATTTATTTTTTAACATGAAAATTATGGCCAAAAATTTTTGATTCAGTGTGCAATAACCTTAATTCATCAAGAAAATAAACACAACCCTCTTAGACCATGTGCCATGGCGCACACCATATTTTTCCATTCTTAAAATAGCAAAAGTTGAATTGACATGCCCTTAATGTTTTTGCACCATGTGATTTACTGTGCGTTTACACCGCAGGCGGTGAGAGCGTCAAAATTCGCAACATTGATCTCGTATTTAAAGGGGCCGTTGCAGCATATCATATCAGTTACATTCCTGCATAACACATATTTTCTAGCATGAAAATGTTGCACACTTTTTATTCAATTAATTTAACAATGGAAGATAAAGTTGCATGTGGTATGGCTTTGCTCCACTTAATTATCCAATGTGTCCATATGTCTGAAACATTCTGATATATATATATATATAGCATTAATGCACATCAGTAACTTTTTTTAATGTATATCCCTATAAGAAAAATTGCAAATGAAAGGAAATCCGGAGACCGCAATAAGCAAACCCTTGGGAACAACTGTGGTCTTCTCAAGCGGTGGACTTCTACATTCTGATTGCTTGCCCCCGAACTGCGTCATAGCTCCTTACCAGAAACTTGATTTCAACTGTCCTCAATCCCCACATCGGCGCTTTCAGTGTGAACGTACAGTTAGCCTTTGTGCCTAGATTAGAGCCCTATGTGTCTGATTCATCTGGCACCTTGGACAAAACATTTGCACATAATATGTTTTAGTTTTTTTTTTCTTTCTTTCTTTTTTTATGCGAGCAATTAGCATTTTTTTTCTTACTAAATAAAATCAATGGCAAATATTCTATCTAATAAAAAGCACTGCCAACCAAGTCAATCATTAGTGCAGTAATGCTCTTTTGTTCATATATTTCCATATTTGAGTCCATACTTCTAGCATCGACTAGAGTTTCACATGCAAAACAACAAGACTTGTCAAAGATGTCATAAGTTCTGCAATTTTTTTAAATTTCCAGCACTTATCGGCACACTCTGCCAAACTAAACGCCATGAACTCTGGGCAACCCCCGCTGAAGGGCTTTCTCTTTCCTCTCTCTCATTTGCATTAGCATATTAGAGTGTTTTCTGGGAAAATGAGCTATAGAAATTAATTCAGGATTAATTGGTGCCTTTATCTCGTTAGGACAATCTAATTTGGGGGATGATGGAATTGTTTAGACTCCCTTTTGCATAATTGGATTGCGGTGAATGGCTGTCATTATCGTCTCTTTAGCGGTGTCTGTGGACCCCCTCTTCCTGGCCTCCACCTCGTAAAGAGCCATCATGTATTTTGCTAACCCCTGAAATGCCGCACTGAGCCAGAGACGAGCATGTGGCTAACAGCGTAGCAGTGATTAGCGCTCATATAAAACCATTAGCGCACGATCAAAACTGTTCATGGGCTAGTTTGTGCTCTATTCCATCTGACATACAGCATACACTACTGGTGCTCACAAAGGAGATGCTGGATCATGCTTGAGTAGAAATGTATATGATTCATCAGCTGTGTGTATTAATGATCACTGTAAAAAAATCAATTAGTTATTTTACTTAACCCTTTGATGCACAAGCTATAAAATAGATATAGAAAAAATAAACTTGGACGGGTCATTTTAGACCCATGTATTGCATCAAAGGGTTAAAAAGGGAGTAAACCTATTGTAACCTTGAACTTATGTTGACAACCAAATTTTTATAAATAGACATGTAGTACATTTACTTAATAATTTTAGGGCAATGGATTTACTCACTATTTTAAAGTCAACAAATCACTTTTTTACAGTGATGCTAGTCATTTTTGCTGTAAAAAGCGATTAGTTAACTTGATTTGGAAAAAAGCGAGCAAACCCATTGCATAAATGATTAAATTGATAGTTCATCCCCAAAATGACAATTCTGTTAATCTTTACTCACATTAGTGTTGATCCAAACCCCTAAGACATTTGTTCTTCAGAACACTCATTCAAAAGCCCCTGAGACCAGTAAAAATGCGGAAACTTTCCGAAATGAATTTATCTGTAAAAAAGAAAAGTCCATCCACAGGTCTATTCCAAAATTCTGACATCATTAGCCAGAAATGACCTTTAAACAGCTGCGCTTGTATTAGTAAGCATAAAAGGGCTTTTGTTGATGGTTTCATTTTAATTTAAAACTTTAGCTTTCATGCAGCTTCTTTGTCTCAGAGACATCTAAAGGCAGAAGCGCGAACCGCAGCTAAATGTATACACATCTGATCATTTAAAAAAAATTCTCTGAATGGTTAAGTATTATGAACAGGGCCGACCCGTGCCCTAGGCAGTATAGGGAAATGCTAAGGGCGCTGCACATCCAGAGGGGCTCCAGAAATGGGGCTTGAAAAAAAAGTATAACTTTCACTAATCTTAAAACTAGTTGGTATGATGACATAAAATAATACACCCACATTACTTTAACTGTATAGTGCAAAGCCTACTAAGTAGTAGTAGTATTAAATAATGATAATATAGCATAATCACCTGAGACCCCCCCCAACCCCCCCCCCCCCCCCCCCCCAGAAGAGGAAGAAAAACGCAATAAAAACAGAGGTAATGTTACAATAAAGATGATTATTTTGCTGTATCCAAGCAATGACTGATAACACCATTAACAATGACACCCCTCCCGTTTATGTTTAAGTTTAATTTTTCCATATTTTACCCGTATGTTTAATAACTAGTTGAAAAGTGAAAGTAACATCAATACAGAGCCGATCTCAAATGTGATAGAATCGCAAGAGCTGATCAAGATAATTATGCTTTTGCTTTATTTTGGCCCTGAAAGCATGTTAAAATGAATACAAAAACTTCTGGATTCACTTTCTTTCTATTAAAGCTATGCGTCGATCGTCGCAACCTCTGAATTCAGTGTATGCATGCTGACTGACAGACGTGCTCCATATGATAAACCAACGCTATCTCACAGCAATTCGAAACTTTTTAATTTAGTTTTTAATTTTTAGCTAATTCGTATGAATTCGTACGATCTAATTCATACAATTTAGTATGATTTGCTCATCACCCAATGACGGCTGGGATTAGGGGTCGGGTTAGGAGCCACGCCTCCTTTTTAAAATCGTACATTTTCGTACAACTGACCTCGTATGAATTTGTACGAATTAGCCACTAAACTGACAAAACGTAAAATACTTACATTTCCTCGTTAGATCAGGCTGGATAAACTTTTTCCAGATCAGCTTCTCTACACGCCATTTATAGAGGAGCGAAAGTTTGGAATACTTTGGTGATTCGGGTGTGGGTTTGAACTGACAAATACACGTAAAAATATGTAAACATGACCGTCCTACTTGTTTTATTTTAAACACAACTAATTTTCTCTTAAATGAGCACCAACAGGTACTAAAGTAGTCGAATGCTTTCATAATAGATCTGTGCATTCTTGAAGTGACACCTCTGTTATCAAACAAAACACAATGGAAAATGAATTTGCTCTTAACTAAATAACTATAGTAACTTTAATCAATATGCAAATACATTAAAAAGTGAAGTAGATTTTATAGTCTTATTTAATTTCTGTAAAAGCCATTGATTTTAAAAGGCTAAACCTTTTATTTTGTCAATATTTTCTAACGTTTGCTATGTATTCTATCATTTGAAGCTAATTATTATCCATATTTTTTACATCTCAACGTTGACAGGTATGGCATAACATGGTTGCTAATCAATAAATAGCTACAGTGCTATCTGTTAGTTATGGAAAATAGTAATAGTAATGTAACTACCCCCATCATTCCTTCCTCAAGCAAATGTGTAAATATTAGATCTATTCAGCAATAACATTAAATGCATTGGCATATTTATCTGATGTTTCCCCAGCTTGTAGTAGTCAGCTATTTAGTTTCTTATGACTATATGTACACAAGCAGTGGAACTTAGTGCAATGTAATGGGGTGCCACCTGAAATCTTGCCTAGGGCGCCAAATTGGTTTGAGCCGGGCCTGATTATGAACAACTTTGATGAGAAAATATGGAGGAACATTTTCGCATGTCGAGATTTACATAATATGAGTGTTTCCTGGCACTCACCAGAGCACTTCTTCACTTGCACACTCATCTAGCAACTGAAGCAGAGTTCGAAGGTAAACAAACAGCGGTTTGTCATAAGCATTTTAGCATTTTTTTTTACATTAAGAAGGAACATAGAAATGTTATCTGACTGACATCGAGGAGCTAAACGTGTCTGGAAAAATAGCCCAGAACTGTGATTAAACTTGTGAAGAAAGCAATGTGCCTTGCATTTTCATTAGGGATTGAGATGTAATTTGTGAACAGCCTCTGAATTCACTTATTTTCTACTACGTAATGTCAGTATAGGGTGCTCATTTACAAGCGATGTGCAGTGATGTTTACCTTTGATGCCTTCACAAGACTGCTTTAGTTTGAAACAACACAAGGCACACCTGTGATTTACGTCTGCAGCATGACCAAGCACGACAAAGAGCAGAGCACTTTTGTCAACATGCATCGTTGAACTTTGCTAAATTAGATGTTTTCCATTGGCAAATCATCTGAAACGGCTAAATTTGTTTATATATATATATATATATATATATATATATATATATATATATATATATATATATATATATATATATATTAGTCACACTTTAAATTAATTTGCTTAGATTTACTAAAAGATAAATAATAGTTTTGCGCTGATTGGCATTTAACTCCGAAAATTGTTGCTTGCAGCTATATTTGGAACACTGTTGGTGTGTAAATGTAGCGTGAATGCACAAAGGTATTTTTCATTATTTCAGTGTTTTTATACCAGTGGTTTTGATTGGCAGCTTTTGACAGCAGCTTAATTACCCACCTACAACCAGCTTCATCATGCGCTATCATGCTAACAATAGTATCAATTTAAATTTTACCATTCCTCATCCATCAATCTAGATATGAACTCCTGAAGGTCTAGTAATCATACACTGAAAATAGGTTTAAAAACAAACGATTAAATAAAGCTAATAAAAGCCCAGTGTGTTCTTTGATGGTGATTTTATGCATAATGTTTACAAAGTTTGTGTTGGGAAAAATAAATGGTTAGTTTTTATAGTATTGCAAAAAAAAAAAAAAAAAAAAAAAAAAAAAAAAAATATATATATATATATATATATATATATATATATATATATATATATATATATATATATATATATATATATATATATATATATATATATATCATAAACAAATACTGTGTTGTTCTACAAAATTGGTGTTATACGTTGATACATTGTTATATACGTATCCATAATCCGGAAGCTACGACCATTATTTTTTTCATATTGTGATGCAGTTCTTAGAAAAATGTAATATTAAATAACAAAACAGTGAGTGTGGCTTGTTTTTTTCAACTGCAAGGTGAATATATGTAAAGTAGGAATTTTTAGACGGACCGGGAAAAGCATTTAGGGAGAGTTATTACCTAACAGACTCATCCTGCTCACCATTTCTGTTTGTAATCAAAACTGGCAGTTGAAGCAGTGTGGTTAGGTATGTTAATAGACAGTATATGTAATCTGACAACTTAACTGAAAAAACAAACAAACAAACAAACAAACAAACAGGAATTGCATTTTCAGATTTAAATTAAAGATTAGAAGATGAAGATCATAAACAGTTGAAATCAAAATTATTAAACCCCTTTTGATTTTTTTTTCTTTTTTAAATACTTCCCAAAATGATGTTTTTCAGAGCAAGGAAATTGTCACATTGTGTCTGATAATATTTTTTTCTTCTGGAGAAAGTCATACTTGTTTTATTTCGGCTAGAATAAAAGCCATTTTTTAGTTTTTTAAACACAATTTTAAGATCTAAATTATAAGCCCCTTTTAAGCTATATAATGTTTCGATAGTCTTGAACAAACATTCATTATACAGTAACTTGCCTAATTACCCTAACCTGCCTAGTTAACCTAATTAAAAAAAAAAATCTTTAAAAAAATCTAGTAAAATATTATTTACTGTCATCGTGACAAAGATAAAATAAATCAGTTATCAGAATTGAGTTATAATGTTAGAGACTATTATGTTTATATATATTAAAAAAAAAATCTGCTCTCTGTTAAACAGAAATTGTGGAAAAAATAAACAGGGGAGCTAATTAAGAGGGGTTAACAATTCTGATTGTAACTGTAGTTAGTTTAGATTTTTGGGGGGGACTGTAAAATGTATAGTATTTGAGGAAGGAGACATTGGTCAATTTTGACAGTAAAAATATAAATAATGCTAAATAGATATGTCTAGATCCGATCACGTGTTCGGCAGTCAGGTCCTATGTTCTCTTGTAAATCCAACTGAGGCCGCTGTTGACTGACTGACTGACCGCTCGACTTACCCAAAGCTTGTTGTCATGGTCAACTCCTCTCTGGATCTCAAATCTACCGACGTACATGATAAACTAACTGGATAAACTGGTAACAGCTGAAATGCAGTCCATACGGAGGTAAGCGGTTAGCTAGTAAGCGCAAGAAGGAACGGCGTCATACTGCCCTGTAGTGTTCTTTAGTAGAACACAGAAGCAGCTTGAATCGGAATATGTCTGCAGTCTGGAAATATTATAAAGTTGATGACGATAACATTGCTGTAGCAAGCTGTGAGATATGTAAACTTGGGAGTGCTCTTGGGATCTTGGGATTTGTAAACTTGGTCCTCTCTTGTCTTCCATTGTTGCCTCTCCTTCTTTTAAATTGTTAACATCCACTCTCACAGCTCTCAACCTTACCCACTCGCAACAAGAAATAAATGGATAATTTTTCCTGGATCATTCTCCACTTGTTCAAAACCTGTTTGTTTTTTCCCCATGCTAGAAGACTACAGTATATTTTTTGAAAAATGTTGGTAATCAGCTTATTTAATATTTTTCCCCTTACTAAGTCAATGGCAACCGTCAACTAGCGGCACAAATATAGTCCTATATTTAGATCATTTGAAAGCTGTTTTATCATTTAAGCAATAATTAAATGATGACAGAAATGATTTATTTAAGAATTTAATTAATTGAATGTCAAATTAGATAAACGTGTCAATAGCACTGAATACTTTTATTAGCACTGAATAATGCAACATATTAATTGCGTGAATTCATTTTTCGTCTAAAACTATGGTAAGTGCTTTACCTGTTATATACTTCTGAATTGCTACTTTCTGTTTAAGCATACACACAAAATGTGTACATTAGAATTTATTTGGTCTTTAAATATGGTCAAAGCAATGCAACACGGTGGCTTCGAGTCCTGATTCCAGACTGGGCGAGTTGGTATGGAGTTTGCATGTTCTCCTCATGTTGGCATGGGTTTCCTCTGAGTCCTCTGGTTTCCATCATAGTCTTATGACATGCGGTACAGGTGAATTAAATAAACTAAATTGGCTGTAGTGGCGAGGCATTGGCGCAGTAGGTAGTGCTGTCGCCTCACAGCCAGAAGGTTGCTGGGTCGCTGGTTCGAACCTCGGCTCAGTTGGTGTTTCTGTGTTAAGTTTGCATGTTCTCCCTGCCTTCGCGTGGGTTTCCTCCAGGTGCTCCGGTGTCCCCCACAGTCCAAAGACATGTGGTACAGGTGAATTGGGTAGGCTGAATTGTCTGTAGTGTGTGTGTGGATGTTTCCCAGAGATGGGTTGCGGCTGAAAGGGCATATGCTGTGTAAAAACTTGCTGGATAAGTTGGCGGTTCATTCCGCTGTAGCGACCCCGGATTAATAAAGGGACTAAGCTGACAAGAAAATGGATGGATGGATGGAAATTGGCTGTAGTGTATGTGTGTGAATGAATGTTTATGGATGTTTCCTAGTACTGGGTTGTGCCTGGAAGGGCATCCGCTGCATAAAACATGTGCTGGATAAGTTGGCGGTTCATTCTGCTGTGGCAATCCCTGATAAATAAAGGGCCTAAGCGATGGAAAACTAATGTATAAATGAATGATCTTTAAATACTGATATCATGCTTTTCTGATTTGTCCAGAAACTCATCCAATGTTCCAGTCAGAGCAAGTCACCAGTTAACGATTTCGTTTAAGACACTCTGAAGGATGGGGGCATAGGAATAAACCCTTCTGAATGCGACAGTGAGAGATTCAAATTATTTGCTCGGAGCAAGATTCCAGTTAACAATTTACTGATTCAAATGATTCAGTAAGAGAGAGCTGCCATTTATGATGCACTTATTCAAATGTTCTGCTCAGAAGAGTTTATAATCATTCAAATCATCCAAATGAATAATTTATTATTAGCTTCCTTCTCAGAGTGACTCTCCAGTTACACTTATTTATATGGTCCAGTCAGAGCAAGTCTAGTTACAATAAACTGATTCAAATTATCTGGTCAAGATGAGTCTTCAGTTGATTCAAATGGTCCTGTTAAAACGAGCCTTCAGGTAACGATTCATTCATTCAAATTATTCAGTCGGAGAGAGTTTACAGTTGGAATGCATTGATTCATACGATTCAGTCACAGAGAGCTTCCAGTTGTGATGCACTTACTCAAATGTTTTGCTCAGAGCGAGTCCAGTTACTTTATAATGATTCAAATTATCCAAATAATTTGAATTATCCTGATTTGTTCATTTATTATTAGCTTGCTTCTCAGAGTGACTCTTCAGTCACACTTATTCACACAGTCCAGTCAGAGCAAGTACAGTTATAAAAAACTGATTCAAATTATCTGGTCAAGATGAGTCTTCAGGTATAATACATTGATTCAAATGATCCTGTTAGAACGAGATTCCAGATAATGGTAAATTCATTCAAATGGTCCGGTCGGAGAGTGCTTCCAGTTATAATGCACTAATTCAAATGATCTGCTCAGAACAAGTATCCAGTTTGTAACTCACTGATTCATTTAAATAAATCAGAAGAATTATTCCTTAATGATTTAGTCGCATATATTTATTCGATTGAATTATTAACTAAATCCCTCAGCTTTAATTTCAATTCCAAACTTTACAGTATGCATGTGGCCAGAATCACCATGAGTTGCGTAGAAAGGGTTTGTGCTGGCTTTTGTGAGTATTTATGGTCAGATATGCTGTTCCTCAGCACATATAAATGTTTAGCTGTGTTTTTATTGCCATCCGCTGTTCTCAGAGCTGCCGCATTAAGACATTGCATTAACAGCGCTGCTGATGGAATGGGGAGGTCACTGGAGTATCAGTTGATTCACTGTTGTCAGCACCCACAATTCTTGTCTGCCTAAACTGCTTGGTAACTATGGCAACAAGGCTGGAGGGCCCACCATTGTCTCGCATGTGGTGAAAGGAATCGAGGATATTTTTTACACAGCAAGAATGAGTGTGTGACAAAAGCGAACAGGAGAAATGAAATGATACACAGGCAAAGATCGATAGAAGAACGCAAAGCACTTCTCAAATTTTATGGGCTCACAATAACTTTTTTTTTCACCCACACGGAATGTTGATGACTGAACATGCCAATGAAGTTTGAAATGCTTTTCGCTCGTCTCCCATCTACCGCTTGTGAGCTGGATCATCAGTGATGTGCAATTTGAAAGCATTATTATTCAAGCACAGCTCCTAATGCTATTATACTGCAGGCCATTTGAAGTTGTAAACAACGGCAGAAAGAGAAATGAAATTCATTGCGCCACTGGCAGGCAGTGTACAGTCCATAACATCTATTCCATGGTGACAAGAAAATTTTGGTGGTATTTTTTAGGGGAAATCATCTGGTGTTTGTCTCATTTCGCACAAATTGCCATTTGGTGTCATTTTAACATGTCTGGAGAAGTCCTGATATATAGCAAATCTATAAAGTAATTCTCTTATGATTTGATAATTGCGGCAGGTTGTAAAACAGAGTTTTACAACAAGTAAAAATACAGGTCTCATTTGTGCGTCATTGAGGTTAATGAAAATTATTGTGTTTTACTGTATGTGTTTCACGTGTTCCAAGTGTGTTCCACATATTTGGTGTTTCACATGTGTTCCAAAGATGTTCCGCATATTCTCTGTGTGTGTCACTTGTTCCAAATACATGTAACTTTCACTTGTGTTCCAAGTAAGTTTCAAGTATTTTGTTTCTCATTTTTCAAGTGTGTTCCAAATAATCCATGTGTATTTTACATGTGTTCTGAGAATAGTTGAAATATTATGTGTTTGATATCTGGTTCAGATGTTTTCCATCTGTTCAGGTTTGTTCCTAGTGTATTCCTCGGATTCTGTGTGTTTCACATGTTGCAAGTGTGTACACATATTCCATGTGTGTTCCTGGTATTCAGTGTGTTTCACATGTGTTTTAGGCATGTTCCGCAAATTCTCTGTGCATTCATGTTGCAAATGCGTTCCATTTGAGTGACATCTGTTCCTGTAGACATGTGTGCAACTTGATTTCTGTTCCACATGTTTTGAGTGTTCCACATATTCCATGTGTGTTTAAATTATGTCACATATATGTTTAGTACAACCGATTCAAATGTTATCACTCAATTGAATGGGTGTTATCAGTGGTTATCAGTTGATAGATATGAGCCAGTAGTTAACGTCTACCCCTTACCCTACCCCTACCCCAACCCCTGATCTGGATCTGGAGTCTTCTCTATTAGTATAGCTGATTAACCATGAGAATTAGTTATATTAGGTATTACATTTTCCGTAATTGTATTATTGTCTACCCCTACCCCAACGATAAACCCTACTGTCACAGTAATGGGAAAAAAAGATTTGTATCTAAATTGTTCTCTATTAGAATAGCTGATTAACCATGTGGATGGATGATAACAGCCGTATGAGCCTACCAGTAGGCACAGAAGGTCCCTACTATAGCTAAAAACCACTGATAACACATTCAATTGAGTGAAAACATTCAAAGCGGGTGTTCAGTATACATTATGCCTTTATACAACAGACAACTATAAAGCCAGAACTCTACAATAGTAAACATGAATGAGTAAAACAAGATATCTCAAAACAATGGTATACTATAATGAATGAAACAAGCTATTATCTACAAGCTATTTCAAACTGTTTTAGCCAAACTCTGTTTAAAGGTTTTTTTTTTTTTTTTTTGAGGGTTAAAATCTTTATAAGAGGTCAGACTCCCTGAATCCTACAATAACATTTTCTGAAGAAAAAAAAAGAAAAAAAATTATATATATATATATATATATATATACATATACATACAATAAAAAGTACAGTACAATAACGTTATTTTGAGGTTTCCATTTAAAAGTGAGATCCACTAAAATACTAAATATAATGTGAATATAGATAATTTTGATCAAAGTCTACAGGTGTTGAGGAGCAAAGGAGAGGTAAAACGAAGAAAGGAGGAATCGTGAATAACAGAAATGGAGAAAGAGAGAGAGAGTGCTCTCCTGCGGGAGTTGGAGACATTAGGACCCATCAGCTTGACATACGAATCATTCTCTCATGTAAACATAAATATGAGAGTGTGTTCCTGAAGTCGTGGCAATTTCTGTTGCTAGGCTACGTTGCATTAAGCAGTGTATCTGTCCCTGTTCATTTCGCTCCAGGGATTTCAAAGATAGCAAAAGAACCTGCCACCTATAATGAAGATTTTCTCCAACTATACAGCTTTTGCTAGCTCATAAACATGGCTTTAAATGCATCAGTATTAGGTTGTGAAAGTAGTTTTATTGTTGCATGTTACTAGACCCTGTACCGGGTGCAGAATTAACTTAAAACTTCATTAAGAGTGCACAGATACCCAGCTGGGACTGGCAAGGGAGGAAGGGAGTCGGAGGAGGTGTATCATATAAGCCTGAAATGTTTTAATATCAAAGATTAAAAAAAAAAATGTTGCATGCAGCTAAAATATTTCATTACATTGTCATGAGTATACAGTATAAAATCATTTCTGCATTCCAGCGTTTCCAGCATATTTGTAGAAAACATGAAAAACAAGTCACACAGTTTGTTAATTTTAGGTCTATAGCATTATTAAATAATTGTTTACATACTTGTAAATAAAGATACAAATATACAGTATGCTCAATCAGTTTGTAAATTCAGAGAACTGTTAACTACACTGTAAAAAATATTCTGAGTTTTAGTCAGGTGAAAAAGTCAAAACATGTCCAATCAACTTGCACTGCCTCAGTACTCAACAGTATGCATTAACAACTTGAAGGCAAATGGAAAACTTAAAATAATGTCTTCATATAACAACGAAACATATGTTCTATCAGCATGTGTCATGATAATGCACACCTTTAAAAAAAATAGGACAGCCACCATTTTGTAGCATTTTGTTTGTTTTATTTAATGTCACATTTTGCAAACTTAAATAGGTTTATTTAAACAAATATTGCCCTCTAGACACCAAGCTTCGGATATTGCAAATTAATGTTGGAAAATAACAGTGTACACACTGTAAAAAAGAATTCTGCATTTTATTTTTTTCAACATGACGTTTTAGAGCGTGTGTCCACTCAAATAAAAAACATGCCGAACCAGCATCCTTTAAGCTGTGCCCCATACTTCCAATCCAGCAGGTGGCAGAGTATGCACAATTAAGTCAGCCTGCCAACTGCCAGTTAAACACCAGAAGAAGTCAGACATATGGGATATTTTCCAGAGGCCAGATTGACTTACAACAGGTGAGATTTTATTAAACATCTCCTTTTTTTTTTGCATGTTTACAGTAAACTACTATTTTGAGAAATATTTACAAAAATTTTCATAAATGCCATTTTTTCATTCTAAAAGTTGCAGCACATTCCCTGAGAAAGACTGACTTACTTCAGGTGAGATTTTACCAAATATATCCTGTCATATTCATACAGTAAACAAATATTTAAGCAAAAAAATATGTTTTAAAGACTATTATTTTGTAAGTACATTATGTGTAATTGCTAAATTGGAAGTAAAGACCTTTAATAAAATGTGTAAAGTATTGCAATGTCTGTTCTGTTTCTAATTCAGAAAATCTGCTAGATTAAGTTCAGTAAACTGTAAGTTAATGTATTTAAACTAAACTTGGCAAGTTCTGCCAACTTGATAATGGTAGTTAACCTATTAAACTTGAACAAATCATTTTTTTACAGTGTACAGGCTCACTTTGATTGAATTCTTTAAATCAGTAAATCATAAACTGTAGACTCAATTTGCATACCATCCATCCTAAATAGTATTTGAAAGTAGAATTAGTATGTCCCAAACTATAGTATGTTGAAAAGATTGTCATCTCCCAGATTGTTTACAATTTATATTTGAAGTTTAGAAACACCCATACTCGAACCACTTATTTTACCCACAATACATTACACTTTGGATGTGAATTTAATTAGTACAAACTCGGGTAAACAAACTACAAACATGCCAGCCGGGTACGCAAAACCAACATCAAGTAGAGAGGCTTCGGTAAAGTTGCTTGAATAGCTGTTAATCAATATCTAGCCTACTGGAACATGTTTAAACCACATTTTCCATGTTATATTTCATCTGCAACAACAATGTAAACTTATTTCAAGATATATTTAGACTTCTGAATGCATAATTACCCAAAGACCTGATAAGCTTTCTCTGCATGAAAGACCCAAGAATGGCAGATAAACCTGCTACTGCTGCTTCTCAAATAAGGCAGGTAATTAAATATGAAAGGAATGTGGATGATGTGTTGACATGATTGATAGATTAACAAATTAAGCACGGGTTTTAAGCAAACATGATGCACTGTGTCACTTACTCTAGATTACTCACGGTATGCTTTTTGCCTCATACAAATGTTCAGCTCAAGTTCAATATCTTGAACTTGTGCGAAAGATGCAATTGATGCAAATTCAAACAAGTCACAGGCTTTCTCGGACCAGATAATTTAAATCAGTGAATAATTACCAGTACACTCGCTTTGAATAGAACATTTGAATCAGGGAATCATGAACTATACACTCGTGCTAGACAGGGTTTTTTTTTTATCAGTAAATCACTAACTGAAGACTTGCTTTGGTCTCATTTAACTCACATCAAATCAAATCAAATCACTTTTATTCTCACATTATCAGCAGCGCGTGTGCCATTATGAGTGAAAAGCTTAGGTGCTGGCTCCAAACAGTACAAAATACAGACAGTGCAAATAAAATGACTGTGCAAAATACAACAGCATACTCCTCAAAAAAAAAAATAAATAAATAAAATAAACAGGACATTGTAAAATTGACAGTGATTTGTACAATAAATAGATGTCCACATAGTTGTAGACAGTATTGTTTCAAGTATGGATTGGTTACAGTGCTACATGCTACATATTTATAGTGTGCAGTGAGGGGTATGGAAAATTCTGTGTGAGGTGTGTTAAGTGTTTATCAGCCTGATAGTCTGAGGGAACAAACTTTCCTTCAGCCGGCTTGTGTGTGAAGGGATGCTGCGGGACCGTCTACCTGAGGGTAGCAGTGAGAAAAGTCTATGACTTGGGTGGCTGGATTCGCTGTTGATTCTCTTGGCTCTCTTTATGCACCGCTTGGTGTAGATGTCCTGGAGGGAGGGAAGCTCACCTACTACGCGTCCAGCAGTTCGCACAATCCTATGTAGGCCTTTGCAATTGCTGCTGATGCTGTTTCTATACCAGGTGGTGATGCAGCCAGTCAGGATGCTCTCCACAGTGCTGGTGCAGATTGAGCGGAGGATGTGGGGGCTCATTCCAAACCTCCTGAGATACCTGAGGAAGAAGAGGTGTTGTTGTGCCTTCCTCAGCACTGCGTATGTGCGAGCAGTCCATGTCAAATCCTTAGCGATGTGTACTCCAAGAAACTTGAAAGTGCAGACTCGCTCCACTGGTATCCCGTTGATGGTGATGGGGGTGAGTCTCTTTTCTCTCCTGAAATCCACCACCAGCTCCTTGGTTTTGTTGATGTTGAGTGGGAGATGGTTTTCCTCTCACCACTGCGTCAGAGTGTGCACCTCCTCTCTTTAGGCCGTCTCATCATTATCAGTGAATAGGCCCACCACCGTTGTGTCATCAGCAAATTTAACGGTGATGTTGGAGCTGTGTTTGGCTGAACAATCATGTGTGTACAGGCAGTACAGGAGTGGGCTGAGAACACAGCCCTGTGGAGCACCAATGTTGAGGATTAGTGTGGATGATGTAATGTTTTTCATTCTGACCACCTAGCAGCTGCTTGACAGGACGTTCAGGATCCAGTTGCACAGAGAGCTGTGTAGACCCAGATCCTACAGCTTCACCACCAGCTTGGCAGGCACTATGGTGTTAAATGCTGAGCTGTAGTCCACAAACAGCATTCTCACATATGTGTTTTTGTTTTCTAGGTGTGACAGAGATGTGTGCAAGATAAAAGCAATTGTATCATCAGTGGAGCAATTATTCCAGTATGCAAATTGCAGAGGGTCAGTGTGAGCGGGCAGTACAGAGCAGATGTGCTTTTTCATCAGCTTCTCAAAGCACTTGCTGAAGATGGATGTCAAAGCAACTGGACGCCAGTCATTCAAGCATGTGGTTTTTGCTGATTTTGGTATGGGAGCTAATTTTGGTATGAGACACTGGAATTTCGGTATAGGACACTTAGTGAGTCATTAGCAGAAGTAAACTGACCTGTCTAATTCACAAATTAAGTGTGATTTGTTTATACATTTTTCCAATCATGAACCATACACCTCTATCACTACTCTGAGCTGATGAAAATTTCTCCTAAACATTTTTTTTGTTGTTTTTTTGAGGTTTTTTTTTCTGCTGTTTGATAAATATTCCTTTGAAATGTAGTGAATGTAGTTTCCTAAACTAAAATTGCCCAAATAAAATAGAGATTAAGGTTGTGCAGTTATTCTAAATAAAGGAAGAACAGTTCTGTGATATGTCTTCTCTGATTTCTTGTGTGGAAACAAAAGACAAATGAAAAAGTTGCCCAGGAAATCCCCATGTACACTAAAAGAAATATCAATGAATTAGCAATTTTTTTTAAATTTTGTTATTCATGTTATTATTATTAATATTATTATTTTTCCCATTTATTTAAGCTTTTGAATTGCATTATGGGACATTCCAAAAACTTTTAACATTGAAAAAAAAAAAAAAAGTGAAGTCACACTTTATTTTAATGGTCCGTTTGTTGAATTTAAGTTACATGGCATCTACATGCCAACTAATTCTCATTAAATTATAAGTAGACTATTAGGTTGAGGTTAGAGTTAGTGTAAGTTGACATGTACTTGCAAAGTTTCTTATAGTCAGTTAAATGTCTGTTGAAGGAGCAGTATCAACAGATAATAAGCAGACAGTCTACTAACACTCAAATGGACTATCAAAATAAATTGTTACCAAAGTGACTTTTATTATTAAAAAAGACTTTATTAAAAGCGTAATAAACTGCCGGTACATTTTCAGTTATTTTACAGACTTATTTCTCTATACAATATTTATTATACATGATATTATTTCAAACTACCAACATGTCCATAAAAGTCACTGTGTTAAACTGTAGAACTTTTCATATCAAAAGAGATTGAGGCCCCATAATGCAATTCACAGCTGTAAAAAAGGGGAAAACACTTGTGAATCACAAAATAAAACTTTTAATTAAAATATATTTTTTTTTACAGTTTAGCATTTTATTCAGTTCAGCCTAACCAATCACAAACACATCTACACCTGAAAACATCTACAGCGTCATCTTAAGGATTTCAAACGATTGACTACAGTTATGAAGTTGTTTTAGAGTAGAAGCTATCTCATTATCTCAGATTATCTCATTAGCAACATTTCCATCAACTTATTTTAATGTACATTTTGGATATGTGCATAAAAACACTTTTGAAATGCGCATCAAAAACATATGTGCATAACTGAGTAGGACATACATTTTATTCGATAAAAAATGATGCGCATTAAAAAAAATATTTTAATTTGTTATGTATGTAAAAGATCTGATGATAAAAATGTGTGTGAATGGACAAACCAGCAGGCTGAGCACATTGTAAAACATCTGAAATGTTGTTTTGGTCATTCTAAAATGCTTTAACCATTTAAATATTAGTGTTATTATATTATTAATTACCTCCAGAACTGTCAAGAGCGTCTGTGCTCCGCGTCTCACACCTTCAGACGCCACCGTGCATTCATTGGGTGTCGGCATTTATCTCATCAAGTCATTTATTAAATGAAGAAAAGATTGATACAGCTTTTGCAGCAAATTCCCTTTTACTGTTGATATTTGGTGCTAGTTAATCAGGAAGTGAACATTTTTGTTCATTTTGACTCGTTGGATGGAAACGCTGCTTTATTCGCACATCTTTTATGCGATATTCCAGTTTTACGTATAAAGTTAAATCCCATTTCTGGATAGAAACATTGCTAATGTCATTATGATCCAATTCAATTAGTTTTTTACATTTTAAGCCGATTTTTGATTGCTTATCAGTAAACAGTGACAAACTCTTCTCCATCTGAAAAAAATGTGCTGGGGATTTATTGGAACAGACTTTGCAGACAAAATGCTCATAAAATTTCCTTCACAATTAACTTCCCAGCTCTGGTACAGATGCTTTAAAAACATTCTTTTGTAAAGAAACAATTCTTAATTGCTGCTCACCATATATTTAATGCACTGCCTACAATAAATCAGGTAAGATGATGTCTAATAACAAAAGTTTTTGCAGTGGTACTTCCAGCAGTCAATCTTTTCACATTGTGTTGATTTGTTTGTTCTGTTTGCCACATTGCTGTTATTTATTCCTGTCTTTCTGTGCTCGGGGCTTCAGGGAAATCCTTTGTGCTGGCCTTGCATACTCCTCTATTCATGGATTAAGACGCTCATACAATTTCATGAACCTGGCCTGTAATAGTAACCTTATTTCAGGCCAACAATGCTGAGCACACACTGAAGAGCGGCGGCACATACTAAAATAAAACCACAAAGATACGCTGACTGTACCGGTGCAGATATCAGTCAGAGTTATGAGCGAAAAACACTGTCGAGACAGTTAAAGAATTACGGGCAAGCAAACACATCAACCACTTTTTATCTGCACGCATGAGTTTATCGAATTCTGGCTGTGTTCTTCAATATGTTGAATAGAGGTTGAAATTAAAGATAAGCAAATGGCTTTGATAATGGTGTCGCGAATGTACAGGTTTGTGCGCATTTAATAAATGCACAAAGCTGCACTGCAGTGATGATTCGATGCAATTTAAGAGCTGGAATTCTATATCCTAATGTTGGATGCTAAATCTGATGTGCTGCGATAGACATCCATCTGTTTATGCGCTCAGCATCACATTAGGTGAGGATGTGAAATGAGAGGCATTTTTTTAAACCACATGCCCACGGCACAACATTTCCTCTTCAGAATAGGATTTTCTCCCAAAATCTCTTGTTGCTGTGGTTGTTTCAGCAGAAAAGGCAATACGCAGGTCCATGAATCCTTTTAAACAAAATGGTTCTCAAATAAATGGTCAAAATATGGGTTAAATAATGTTCCAAACTGCAAAACAACATTTATGATAATATGCATTGCTAAGAACAATATAAAGGAATATACATTGCTTAATTTGATTAAATGTAATAGTGATTTCTTAATATTGCACTTTTTAAAACCCTTAGATTCCAGATTTTTAAATGGTTGTCAAGTATTTTTATATCCTGACAAACCATACATATATGGAAAGCTCACTTATTCATTTTTTTTCATTATTTTATTTATTTTTTTTTTTATAAAATCCACAAAATGTGTAAATATCTGCTAACAAACATAAACAAACAAAAATGTTTTACTTTATTATTATTACTTTCTGTTTCACCTGAAAATGCAAGGTACATAAATCCTTATAAACATTCGTTCATTTTCCTTCCCTTTACTTATCAGGGGTGGCCACAGCGGAATGAACCACCTCCTTTTAAACAATGTTTTAAAAATAAAATGTCACACTAGTGGCCCTATCATACACCCGGCGCAATGCGGCGCAAGGCGCGGTGCAAATGTCATTTGCTAGTTTCTGCTTGATGCAAGTGTCGTTTTGCTGTTTTGCACCACGTTGTTTAAAAAGCAAATGCATTTGCGCTCATATGTGCACCTGTAGGCGTTCTGGTCTAAAAAGGAAGGCGTTCTGAAGTGCACTGCTGGCGCATTGCTATTTTGAGAAACTATAATAGATTTTTCATTACACCAAAACAAACCCCGTCTAAACTCTAGCGCAGAGTTGCGCCTCACTTACACACTGCTTAATAGCCTACACACAAGATGTAGAGCAATACGCAAATATATTCACATCGGAAAAAAAATTTTATATTAAGGATATATATAGGATATAATAAGAATATATATATATATATATATATATATATATATATATATATATATATATATATATATATATATATATATATATATATATATATATATATATATAGGATATAAATATAAAGGATTAAAATATTACAAAACATATTATTTTCTAGCCTACATAAATATGAAAAACCACAGTTTTATGCCTTCATCTCAGGAGGCTTTTTTAGTTAATTCATAACAATTTGCTTTTGTATAATGTTATTATAATTAGCAGTATTATTTATTATAACCATATTTATATTTGTTTTATTAAAAACAAGCTTAGATTTGCCCACCTGTCAGGTTTTAGACCATATGGGGCACAGCATGTGTTTAAGGATATAACTCAGGTTTTTGAACATACTTCGTTATTATGGTTCATTTATTCGTTTCCTGGAAATTAGAACTGACTTTAGAAATAGTTTTGAAACAAATATTTGTGCTTAACAACTAAATTAATTATTTATAGGCTAATTGATGTCTGTGCATAAAGGTTTCCCTATTCACGAGAGTGAAAGTGAAAGTAGATCATTTATCTCTCATTCTTGCAAGGTAGATGATCTGTTTAACTGTTTTCTGTTAAAAAAAAAAAAAAAAAAACTGTTAACTGTTTGCTTGTGAAATGCTCAGTTTTTCCACTTACACTTACTTTACCTCATGTAAATAGCAAATGTGCTTATGGCGCAACGCAGCTGGCTCTTAAAGGGAATGGGAGATGAGACTCTGATTGGTTTATTCTCAAAACACAACTATAACTCATTAAGAAAATAAACTCAACCCTTTTAGACCATGTGCCTTGACGCAAAGCTGATTTTCCCGTCCTTAAATTAGCAAATATGGATTCTGACACGCCCTGAATGTGTTTGCGCCCTGCGCTTTCCGTTTTGTGCATGGACCGTCAAAATAGAGCCCTATGGCTCCAAAATAATTTCCAAACTGCAAAACATCTGGATCACTCTGGAAACGACTTTAGATGACAAAACTTAAGTTACACATTTGTCTCAATGGACAACATCATATAATGAAAGATTTTTCTTTTATGCACAAAATCATTAGAATATTAAGTACAGGTCATGTTTCATGATGATATTTTGTAAATGTCCTACCGTAAATATTCTAAAAGACACTTATTTTACCCCTTTTAAAATATGTAAGATAAGCCTTTGGTATCTTCAAAAGGTGTCTGTAAATTTCCAGCGATCTTTTATTATAGCCTCTGGAATCTGCCTATTTTAGTGTTTGAGTACATTGTAGCTGTTTTTGTAGCCTATGGCATTAAATGCAAATGAGCTGTTTTTCCCCGCTCACAATTTTCATGTGCACGTCTGCTTAATCATGCGTTATGTCCAAGCAGCAACCTCCTGCTCTCCTAATAATTATTTTGGAATTATTTCCTACAATTATCAGATAAAATGGCATGATGTGTGCACTTAATTATGCTCACAAACCATTCAAGTGGCCTCCATTTCCCAGGTGAGTAAAATTATATACTTATAGACCATATGTCTAAATGAATTTGTTTTATTTAAGATAAATTATCATTTTTAATTTTCTTTATACCTATAATGCACTCCAGAATCTGACAGATTGATTAGCTGTTTTTAGTAGGCAATAAAACAGAAATTTACAGTAAAATAATAAATATTAAATTATAGAAATTTATCAGAAATTTAAATTTAAAGAAATAATTTTATAAATGTAAAAAAATGTAAGGATTAATTTACAGTATATTTGTGTAATTTAACAGCCTTTATGTAATTTTTTTTTCCAGAACCCAAGCTGTCAGAAAAAAAAAACTTACAATTTCATTAATAGCCTTGAATTTACTAACACAGACTATATTTGAAGTATTTGGAAGTAATTTGCATTTTCTTTCCGTAGAAAAATTTCTTTAGTTGCTCAATGTGTTACAACAGTGTTTTGAAAAGACTAAACACTTATTGATATAGTATACAACCAAGCATGTGGTCAGAACACAAACGAGTCGCAGATAATGAAGTATCAAGCGTTTCTCCCAAAGAAAAGACAGATTTTCCAACTCGAGCAATCTGTGCATTAAGCGCATCAATCGTGCAAAACGCTCAATTTGTGCCACTTCATTCATACAAATCGTGTGGATATCTATTCGCGTCTTTGCATTGACTTAACATGTAAATTACTCACGCTTAATGTGTCTGGTGTGAATGCAACCTTACAGAAAAACCCACACACACACAAATATATTTGCATGCTCACTGACACGATGTGGCCATGGTGATTTATAGTGGTTAAGAACTACAAAGCGATTTAACAGTCTTTCTTACAAACATGCTCTTTTAAAATTTTTAAACTTTTAAAACTTTAAAGAATCGAGAGTTGGAACAGATATCTTAATCCTAGTTTATTTGCAAAAAGGTTCTGTGGACTAGTGTATACATGTTATTATAGAATCTAATTTGATTGACATTCATTGAAATTGGTGCCTGTCAGTTAATTCGGTGGGAAGATAGTACCCCTACATCACGTTGCTGTGGGCCACAAAATCACTATTCACTATAAAATCCTATTTTAATATCAGGAAATTTAAAAAAACAGATTTGTTGGGTTTACATTATTCCTATATGACAGTGAACATACTATACCTAAACAGTTCTGTCCAAACACCTCACAAAAGTAAATTGTCATCTTATGTGCCCTTTAAAATAGATTTTTGATTATTAACACGCATTGCTAAGCACTTTATTTAAACAAATTTACAGTACAGGTTTTTTTTTTTTTTTTTTTTTTTTTACTTACACGTAACAGGCTTGTCAAATATTTTCAAATCCTAACAAATCATTCACATAACACTCATTTATTAAGTTTTTAGAAGTAAATTATCACTGGTTTTGTGGTGAAGATCCATAGATAAAAAAAAAAACACCACAGAAGTTTAATGTTGTTTACACTGTCTGTTTTATGCAGCAAACCAGGTCATGTTTTTATCTTATTGTTAACTTTAATTCATATCTATCGTTATTAAATTTGCAGTTAATAAACAAATAAATTACTTAAACAGGTACAGAAATCCTAATAAATATTAATAAAAGTATAAAAAAATGTTATAAATGTAAAAAAATATATTTTTTGCAGTTACAATAAAATGTTTCACAATACACAAAATGTCTAAAGATGTGCTGACAAATATTGACAAAAAACAATACATGCATATTCGTCTGTGCTATTTTATTTTACGTTTTAAATCAAATATGTTGTCGCTTTGGTTGTATCTCCAGAAAACGCAGTATGCATGTCTGTGAATTCCTCCCAAATCAAACTGTTGAGGGACATTTGTACTACATCATCAGGATCTGGTGATACCTAAATTCACGTTCAGCTTTTTCCAGCAGCATGTAATCACGGCTCACATATCATCCACTTCTGAAGTGTTTCGGTTGACATTGAAAGCCAGTAAATAATACTGTGAGAGATCCATTGGGCAGCTGCCATTAACCACACAAGCTCTTCACTGCTGTTCTGTAAATGTGTGCATGTGTGTGTGTGTGTGTGTGTGAATATAAGCGTTCTAACGCAGAATCTAAAACAAATCTTTTCTTTTACAGCCTTATTCCAAAATGGATTCAACAAATTTATTTCCTCAAGATTCTACACAAATTAATAATAATAATAATAAAAAAAAGAAAATACACATGTACATAATTATTCACAGCCTTAGCTCAATACTCTGTTGATGCAGCAATTACAGCCTCAAGTCATTTTGAATATGATGCCACAAGCTTGGCACATATGTTTTTGGGAATTTTTGACGATTCCTCTTTGCTGTACCTCTCAAGCTCTATCAGGTTGAATGGGAAGCGAAGGTGTACAGCCATTTTCAGATCTCTCCAGAGATGTTCAATAGGAATTAGGTCTGGGCTCTGGGTGGGCCACTCAAGGACATTCACCAAGTTGTTGTAAAGCCACTTCATTGATATTTTGGCGATGTGCTTTGAGTCATTGTCCAGCTGGAAGATGAACTGTCGGCTGAATACTTTCCAGATGCACTCTATAACTACAAGTGTTGATACTGATACCATACATGATATAAAATGTCAATTAGAATATTATGAAATAAATATAAATAATATTAAATAAATATTTAAATGATACAAAGGGGGTCAAAAAAGAAAATAAACATCCAATACATCTCCTATAATCATGTGTGATGTTAGATTAAAATAAAGAAACAAGTTATGACTTGCACATTTAAACCATGATTTACAAAAGACACCCACCAAATGCAATACGACAATAGTTTATTCCAAATAAATTTCACTAATTATATTCAATATAATAATAGAATTATATATATATATATATATATATATATATATATATATATATATATATATATATATATATATATATATATATATATATATATATATATATATATATATAAGCAACATAAAATATAATCAAACAAAATGTAATAAAATTGAGTATAATAACTTATTCTTATATAATTTAATTAGGTCAGAATAAGTACAGGTATGTGGTATTTTTTACATAAATACACTGTTATGCGGAATGATGATGAACATTATTTCAATCATTTACATTTTATTTTAACAATTAATTTAAGAGGTTAGTCAGTCTGCTTTTGTCCACTCACAATAGCAAAAAAAAGTGTATGTATATATATAACAGTATATACATGTCTTATTATTTACAATACTGTTAAATAAAGTTAACTGCAGTGTTACCCTCGCGAGCAGCTGGAGAGCAATTTCAGCTTTTTTCCTGAACTACAGCTCCCATGAGGCATTGCTCCAATCAATCCCAGCTACAGCTGCTGACAATCTGGACTCACATATGCACACACACACACACACACACACACACACACACACACACACACACACACACACACACACACACACACACACACACACACACACACACACACACACACACACACAAAGCTGAGGATCATCAGGACTGATAACACAGACATACACACAAACTATATATAAACTTGCCAGTCACTCTATCATACTGCTGACTTTTATCTACACTCAAAAAAATATATATCTGTTAATTAAGTTTCTGCCTTTAATGATTCACAATGTTTACTGTTTTTTTCCAGGGTTCGTTACCTTGGAATTATAAGGTTCTATCTGCGTTCTGAAGGATTTTGAGATATTGAGCCTCAAAGTTTTTGCATTCCATAGCAAATAATATGTGCTTAATATTAGTTTTTTTAAATAAAAAGTCTTAAAATGTTAACAACTTAAAAAATCCCATAATTTGAACAAGTTGTCATATAATAAGAATATGTCAATAACTCAATTTTGTCAAAAATGCCAGATAGAACTTTATAATTCTAAGTTGGTGAGTTGTAAATTGTATTATGGGGCCTTGAACTTTGGTTTAGTTGACTTTTGATGTTAAAAATTCTGCTCTACAGTTCAACAAAGTGACTTTTAATAGCTTAAAACAATATAGTTTTTATGAAATAATTAATAGAGAAATACAATAATTAGTCTGTAAAATTACAGTGTTTTTGTAGAGTACTATATAACACCATTTCAGACAAAATAATGCTTTAAACTATAAAAAATGTTTTAAAATGTAACTTTTTCCAACTTTTCAAAGTTAAAAGTGGGTGGAAGAAAGAGCAAGGTCCCATAATGCAATTAAAAAGCATAAATAAATGGGGGAAACTAAAATAAAATCAATATATACTATAATGCAAATTTACCAATATTTTTACTTAAGCTTACCTGTTGCTGTCTTTTAAAGCATTTCCACTGTTTTTGGCCCTTTTGAATGTTTCTATCATTTTTGATTGTTTGCCACCCGTCTTTTCCTTTTTACCTGTATCTTGGTTTACATTTTGGATTATGGTGTATGACTGTCTGCTACTGTTTTGATCCTTGCCTGTCTAACTGCTCCAATAAAACTGTTTGGGTCCATTGTCATTCATTCTCATTCAGCCTGATTTATAAAACGAACCAAACTTTGTTACTGTATTTGTGTGTATATTAAAATATAAAACAGGGAACATAATTAGTATATAGTAATTTTAAGCATACAATATATGATCATCATTCTGAATTTGACAACATTTTAAATGCTACTTTAAAAAATAGGTACAATTTTTAAAATAATAAAATGCGCAATAATGCTCACATAATAACATCACTACTGCACATTTTAACCATGATTTACAAAAAATGTCCACCGAATGCAGGACTGGCAATAATATAGACCAAAAAAATCTCGCTAAGCTAACAAATCATTATTTTGAATCTTTACACTTTGCCATCATCGGTCAAACAACTAGGTAATTATTATTTCACCACAATCTTGTGCAATTCCTAAATTTTTGCTTTACTGGCTAATTCATAGGCATTCGTAAGATCTCATTCATACAATTAAGTACAATTTGCTCATCCCCCACTGATGGTTGGATTTAGGGGTGGGGTTGGGTGCCACGCCTCTTGTTTAAAATTGTAAATTTTTGTACGTCTGAATGAATTAGCCACTAAATTGACAAAATAGTTACATTTCCTAGTGAGATCAATATAAATGATACATAAAATGAACCAAGGCTCATACTTTGGCATATGTATATTAAAATATAAAGCAGAAAATGTAAAATATAAATAGAATGTAATAATTTGAAGCATGAAATGTAATTATTTTGATGGATTAAAATTTTTTTTATCAATAAAAAATTCATATTTAATTTGATGCTCTTAAATTATCACGGTTAGGTCCATAAAAAGTTGGACATCGACACAATTCTAACATTTTTGGCTCTATACACCAACACAATGGATTTGAAATTAAATGAACAAGATGTGCTTTATTTGCAGCTGTCAGCTTTAATTTGAGTGTATTTGCATCCAAATCAGGTGAACGCTGTAGAAATTACAACAGTTTGCATATATGCCTCCTACTTAAGGCTCCAAAAGTAATTGGACAGAATAACAATCATCATTCAACCTTTACTTTTTAATACTTGGTTGCAAATCCTTTGCAGTCAATTACAGCCCAAAGTCTTGAACACAAACATCACCAGACACTAGGTTTCATTCCTGGTGGTGCTCTGCTAAGCGTCTACAGCAACTGTCTTTAGTTCGGTAACACTTTACAATAAGGTTCATTAGTTAATGCATTTATTAACATGAACAACACATGTACATCATTTATTAATCATAATTGAACATTTACTAATGCATTGTTAACATCCAAGGCCATGCTTGTTAACATTAGTTAATGCACCATGAGTTAACATGAACTAACAATGAACAACTGTATTTTCATTAACTAACGTTAACTAACATGAACAAATACTGTAGTAAATGTATTGTTCATTGTTTGTTCATGTTAGTAAATGCATTAATTAACATTAACTAATGAACCTTATTGTAAAGTGTGACCTTTAGTTCTTGCTTGTTCTTTGGGCATTCCGGGGAAAGAATTCTTTGGTCGTCCACCACAGTTTATTTCCGTATTCTTCCGGGTCTTTTGGTGATGCTGACCTCACTGGTGGGTTCTTTCTTTTTAAGAATGTTCCAAACAATTCTTTTGGCTACGCCTAAAGTTTTTGCTATTTTTCTCATGTATTTGTTTGGTTTTTTCAGCCTAATGATGGCTTGCTTCACTGATAGTGATAGCTCTTTGGATCTCACCTTGAGAGTTGACAGTCACAGATTCCAAATGCAAATAGCACACTTGAAATGAACTCTGGACCTTTTATCTGCTCATTGCAAATGGAATAATGAAGGAATAACACACACCTGGCCATGACACAGCTTAGAAGCCAACTGTAGTTT
The DNA here is from genome assembly GCF_052040795.2 of Danio rerio. Classification (NCBI taxonomy): domain Eukaryota; kingdom Metazoa; phylum Chordata; class Actinopteri; order Cypriniformes; family Danionidae; genus Danio; species Danio rerio. Next base: position 21,630,918 of record NC_141022.1, read on the forward strand.
TGGATCCTTAACAAATGGGAGGCACATATGCAAACTGTTGTAATTCCTACACTGTTCACCTGATTTGGATGCAAATACCCTCAAATTAAAGCTGACAGTCTGCAGTTAAAGCATATCTTGCTCGCTTCACTTCAAATCGATTGTGTTGGTCTATAGGGCCAAAAATGTTAGAATTGTGTCGATGTCCAAATATTTATGGATATATATATATATATATATATATATATATATATATATATATATATATATATATATATATATATATATATATTTATTATGGAATATATATATATATATATATATATATATATATATATATATATATATATATATATATATATATATATATATATATATATATATATATATATATATTCATTTTCTTGTCGTCTTAGACCCTTTCTTAATCCGAGTCACTACAGCGGAATGAACCGCCAACTTATCCAGCAAGTTTTTATGCAACGAATGCCCTTCCAGCCGCAACACATCTCCGGGAAACATCCACACACACATTCAAACACACTCATACACTACGGACAATTTAGCTTACCCAATTCACCTGTACCACATGTATTTGGACTGTGGGGGAAACCGGAGTACCCGCAGGAAACCCACGCGAAGGCAGGGAGAACATGCAAACTCCACACAGAAACACCAACTGAGCCAAGGTTCGAACCAGCAACCCAGCGTCCTTCTTGCTTTTTTTTTTTTTTTTTTTTAAAGCAGGGTACACGATTTGTACCAAAACATAAAGCTGTTTTATAGTTTTAATTGAAAATATGGTATATAAACATAAATATATCCACACAGATTCACTTTTAGCACCACACTATCTCTAAACAGCACATTGAACCTCATGCAGAGTCTCTTCTCTTTGAAATGAATGTCTGAGAATATAGAGATTCATGCTGCGCGCTGAAGGTCTGGCTCATAGTTTGCTGGACGATGTCCAAGAAAACCTGCTATCATCAAAGCAAAAGAAGCGCCACACTCCTCCACATCATTTCCTCTTCTTCAAATCATCTTTTCCTTACTAAGATTTGATCGCTGCCGAGTCCTGATGCTGGAGAAGCTCACTCACACGATACACCAATATGGTTTCGGGAACATGGAGGTGAGTTCAGTGATCAATAATGCTTAGAGCCCCTAAAATGGCAAGAAATAATATCTGAGGCTAATGTGCCTGAAATTCTCATTTAAGAGTCTGTGTGCTAACCTCCTTAGCACGTCCCCTTGAGGAAACGGGGGATATGATTAGGAATTCGTTAGCAGGCTTCTATTTTTATGCTGATGACACACTTTTTCTTTCCTCTCTCCCAATGTTGCTGGCTCTTGACTTTCTCAACGCTTCTCAAACTAGATCAGCTCTTTGCCACAGCATCGAGAAATGTGACACACTGTTCATTAAGAAAAAAAAAAAAAAAACAGTGGCCTCGGGGAGACGGTGGCACTGGCATAATGGATGATTCTGATTTGCACTTTACAATGTGGAAAATGTCTAAATGTAAAGCTGCTTGATTAGACTTGGAACTAAAGATTGAAATATTTGTTTATGTATCAAAGTTTTTTGAGTTATCTGCATGTAATTCTAACATGTCTGTTTAATTATGTTTAGTCATTCTTGTGTCGTTCTAAAAACCAAAGATTTTCTTTTTTCCACAAACTACTAACTATATCAAAAATTTGTCTTCTGTTGCATTCAAATATCAGTATTGGGCAATAGCATCGCTACAAGTAGTAACACTACTAGCTTAACTACACTTCACAGTAGCATGGCGGTAGTGTCGCTACTTTCTAAATCAAATAGCTTTTTAGTAGCTAAGCTTTTTAGACAAGTAGCGCAGTAGCATCCACACAAGCTACATTCACCGATCACGGATCAATAAGTGACGGCACTGACAGCCGATAAAAGTTATTCCATATGATGGCGAGAACAACAATTTCTTTTTCTACCTATTTTTCGGTGGTCGACAACAAACTTTTTGGTCATGGGCCTGCTGGTTAGAACTTTCTGCTGTGGTTTACAAGTGTCAAATTGTAAAAGTAGACTCTTAAAAAATAAATAAATGAATAAACAATATCCAACATAATAATAATAATAATAATCAATATAATTAAAGTTAAAAAAATTCATTTCATTTCTTGATAAATTGCCTCATTATTTGTTTATTTTTATGATTTATATATGTTATTAGAATACGTGTTAGCTTTTGTAAGTGATTTTATGTTTTAGAATATAATATAATATATATATATATATATATGTTTTTACCAAATCTATTATTGGATTTAATTTAAAATGCGTATGCGTCTAAAACAAGATAATTTGCATGAAGAAATTAAGGGGTTCTTCTCTAAAGAAGTTGTTACTCCACCCAGTTTAGAGTGTCATTATGATCGTTTTATGTTATAACTAACATGGTTCAAGCGACAGAAAATCTAGGGGTATCGGGAAACACTATAGTCACTACATCGTTCTTTTCCCAAACGATGCATCGTACCATGATATTTCAGCTGCGAATGACGTCTTTGTTTGGAAAATGCACCCCTGGTTGGTGACGTCTTTCTGAAGCAGGATTCCGCAAGACCATACCTCAAGAAGTACATGTTAAGAAGTTTATGTTAAGAAGTTTATGTTATGTTGTGCTCAAAAATATATATATATTGTTTTTCAGTAATTTATAGTAAATACTATAATGTTTTTGAACTACAACAAGTTATTCCACAATTTAATTTGTTGTGGTATGTTTTATTAATTATATATATATATATATATATATATATATATATATATATATATATATATATATATATATATATATATATATGTATATATATATATATATATATATAGTTTACTGTAGTATTCTATTATATTATGATTGCTTATTATGATTACTATTAGTTTATGATATTTACTAATGATACTACATTATGTAGTGAAATTCATTAATGAAGAGTTGTAAATATATAAAAAAGTAATAATTCTTCTTAAATATCTCCCTTTACTATAAAGTATTATAGAATTTTAATTGTGTTTTATTGGATTTTTTGTTATTGTTCTTGCTGTTATAGACTATAGTTTATTTCTGTTTAGTACAGCATATTATTTGCAGTAAATATTTGAACTGAACAATTTTGCCTCACATGTTTCGTTGACAGTTTTATTGATTACTAAGATGATTAGCTTTAATGATTTGCTTTAATTCAAAAATTAATATTGCAAAAAAATAGCTTAGATGGAGCTAAGCTACATTTGCCAAGTAGCTTTTAGCTTAGCTTGCTACATTTCCCAGAGGGTAAATGCAATAAATTTAATGCAATAAAGCTACATTTTAAGTAGCTAATAGCTTAGTTCTGTACAATTTTCAAGTAGCTTGCCCAACACTGTCAAATATTGTTAGTCACTGTTTCTGTGCAATAGCTAAGGAGCTTATTAACATTTATTAAAGCAAACTACAAAATCTTGAAGTTGGCATAAAATTGTTTAATGTTAACTTAAATTTAGCTCTTAAAAATAAAATCAATCTTCTGCCATCATTTACTTACCCTCAAGCCTTTTACACACAATGATGTTTATTGCTTGCCCTTATCACATTTATTAAGACTTTTTTTCAACATTGAAACACAATCAATTTTTACTGGTGATGAATGTCATCGTAAAATCACTCCATGACATTAGATTGCTCTTAATGAAAAAACAGAATTCCCCAGTACACAAGGTGGCGCTGGGTCAAGTCTGGATCTGGATCAAGTCTGAGTGCCACAGCCGGCCGGAAGTGAGATATGCACATTAAAATAGCAATTTTTTATGACACTATATAACAGTTGATATTTTTACAGTACTGTGATGGTTGGGTTTAGGTTTGGGGTGGGAGTAGGCGTTAAAATATTAAATTTATTAGATAATTTAATAGATATCATAAATAATATTCAGTACAACTACTGTTTTTACCTTATTGTGACAGTTGGCTTTAGGGTAAGGGTAGGGGTAGACATTAATAAAATCCAATAAATCAAAAATTTCATAAATAACTTAACATTAACTTCCGGCCACAACCATATCCGATCAAGCAACAACCGTGGCGCTGTGTATGTTTACACTTTTGACAATTGCTGTTACACCAAAGAAGTCATCTTCGTGATTTTTCCCTTTTGCATTTATTGTTTTAACCTCTGTTTTAACCTAATTCACACAAACACCGGTCAAAAAAAGTTCAACTTAAAAAAGTTCAATGTAAAATGAAATTTAAATTAAGTTCAGAAAATTAAGATGACAGATTAAATTCAATTCATGTTTATTTCAATAGCGCTTTTACAATGTATATTGTATCAAACTAGCTTAAAATTAGAAAATTCAGTGTAGTTTAAAAAACTCACCATTAAATCCTCTTTGAGCTGCAATTCCTGTGTGCTTGGCTAAACTCTTTTGGAAATTTAGCAAGACAGTGTGACAAAAGTGACAATCTCGTTGCTCTGGCAGTTTTTAACACCGCATGTCTATCCAAAATTAAATAAATAAATTTGCCAAATGAAACATTTCTTTTTTTTTTTCCTTTTTTAAGATGTTGGATTTACCTCTGCCATTTTCTGAATTTGTGAGCACACTCACATTTGTTTAGTAGCTTTGTTTAGCCACAAAGCATTAAATGTCAGTAATAATCGCACCTGAAAATCATTCTGATGTGTACGAGCCTTCAAGTTGTTGTAATACTGTATAAATTTCTTTGTTCTGATGAACACAATGGAAGGTATTGGGCAGAATGTCTGTAACCAAATACATTTGAATAATCATGTACTTCATCATTTGAAAAATAAATACAAAATAATGTAAATGGGCGGTGATTTCTGTTAGGTCATATACATTTTGCCAAATATCTACATTTGTGTTAAGCAGAACAAAGAAATATATCCAGGATTGGAACAATCTGAGGGGAAATAATGACAGACTTTTCATTTTTAGGTAAACTATCCATTTAACCTCACCTTTTGAGTTTACAGTTAAAAATATTAATTCATATAGATATATAATGTATTTGAGTTGAGTAAAAGGGTTAACATTTAGCCCATTCTTTTTTTTTCATAAATATTTACATTGCATTTATGTCATAAAGAAATAGAAATGTCATTATTTTGGGTCAAATCTTTTCAAAGCAAACTGGCTCTCCGAATTTCGAATGATTCCTTCCCAAATCAGACACTGCTGAAATATGAAGGGGGAAGTTTACATGACAGCAGTTTCTTTATGTTTTGTGGCCTAAAAAAACACAAGCTTTGAAAATAAGTTTTAAAGTGAAACAACAACAATTATCAGATTATCGTTGTTGTTGTTGTTGTTGTTTTTTTTATGTGGTTATTTTATTTATTTATTTTTTTTTAATTGCTTTAAAATGTTCAGGCAGCAGTTTTATCTGTCCAAAATATTTCAAAAGCTAAACAAATCTGTCAAATGTACAGTTTAAAAAGAAAAAAACAGAGACAATACAAAAACTACAACAAACTACTGAAGACAGTAAAAAAATTATAATAATAAAAAATTCTAAAGCTTAAGGCTCATATGCAGATTCACAAACTCTGAGATATGTTCTGTTTCTAGAACACACCATTTTAAGTGTCTTAATTCAGTTTTATGCCTATTGTTTCTTCATGTTTGTAGCATAAAACACAATTTCCACTAACAAAGCGACCAAATAATGCCCAGAATCCAAGATAAAAACTCATCTATAATTCATATTTTCTCTGACCGTTTCAATTAAAACTGTTATATGAATAGATGCGAAGCTCAGGGCGGAAACGAGTGCATCTGTAAGGAATCCCATCGGCCTCCTCCTGCCCACCATGGTTTTGGTATTGTGTTTGGTGTAAACAGGACACAGGGCCCTTGGACAGGGTAGGTGCGGAATGCACTGTCTCCGCATTTGTTTTTCATTGAAAAGGGGATTGCGAATCCTGACGGGCATGATTAATCACCGTGTGCCAGACATCTGAATACAGCTCGGGAAAGGTTCAACTTTTTAATTCATCCTACACGCAATCTATTCAAACCAGCTGCTGCCTTTCCTCATGCTCATTTTCACTCTTTTCACAGTGACCACTGCTGCTATTCTCTCCCTCTCTCTCTCCTTCTCTTTCCTTGGCTTTCATAATTATCAAGGGAGAGGGGGCATTGAAAGCTGTTGTTTTTGAGGAGATTTCGGTCGTGTCAACGGCTCGCGCCATCGCCAGCTGTCTTCCTTTCTCCGTTCTGTTGAATTATTATTTCAGGCTTACAGATATGATGAGGAAAGCGGTCATTTTCTCAACAAATACCTTTGTGAGTAAAGCGCTGCTCTGTGTAATTGTGAAAAAGGTAGGAAAAGTACGAAAGTACATCTTGTTGAGGGCTCTGTATTTTGGTTTGGATTGATTTTCTGTTTCCCTTATTACCAGCAGACAACCCCGAGAGAGAGAAGCGGATCAAAACATTTTTGAAATGGTTCTGTCTCCGGTTCCCTTATTTTGTAGCTCACTTTAGAGCTGGTCCAATATTTCTCCTGGGGAGCTCGAACATACTCATCAAAATGTGCTGGGCAGCAACAGCCCACTAAAGCCACAGTGTGGTTGCTCCAATTGTATAAAACATCTCCTCCATTATGAGAACAGGCAGAAAAACAAACCACAGCATGCTTGGCATCAAAGTCATTTAGAAAACAGCAGACAGACACGGAACTATTTCAATAAACCCACAAAAGATACCACAGGAAACTTCTGGTCCATTAAACTATGCACATAAAGCCTAACCCTTCAAGCACAATTGATTTCCCCCTTTAGGTAAGGTTAAGTTTCCAAAGTGAGCCTGTTTACTGCCTACATAGGCTTTCATTTTCATGGAGAAGAGCTTTGTTTCTTTTGTGGTGCATTCCCAACGTTCTTCAAAATAAGTTATTTTTTGTTCGGCATTAACAGGTTGGTTAAAGTCAGTCGCAGATTAGTGGTATGGGTTGGTTTAAAGGTCGGTTTAAAGGTTGGTGAAGGTTTATGAAGGTTTATTGGTAGTTTTAGGGGTTGGTTAAAGGGATTCTTTATTTACTCACTTGTTACTCCCAGACCAGCTTGACTTCCCTATGTTGAACACAAAAGAAGATATTTTAAAGAAAAGTGGAAACTATTGAGTTTTATAGTATTTGTTTTTCCTACTATGGAATCAGTGGTTACAAATTTTCCGCTTTTTTCAAGATATCTTTTTAGTTGGACTGAATTAAACTCTTAAAGGTTTGGAACCACTCAAAGATGAGTAAATATTGAGCACATTTTGAATATCTCTTTTACGGTTATTGGCGCCCTTCCAAAAAAGCGTAAGTGAAGGAAATTTTATTAAGCATACTTACTATGTATATACTAAGAAATTTAGAACATTTAAATATTTCATGTAGTAAGCACAGTATGCAAATGTCTATATACTAGTAGAATACTTGGAAGTGTATTACTTGAATACTGCTTTGTAAATTTCCCCTTTTTATTACATAAAAGTGTATTACTGTATATGTGTAATAGTATAAAATTTTAAGTGCTCAAGATCCTTGATTTTTTTATTTTTTTATTTTTATATTATTATTTTTTTTTTGTGGACGGTGCAAATGAAATGAGTATACTTGTAGTTTAACTGTGTAAAACTTGCAGTAAATAATTAGATTGTGAGGGAAAGTCCCAACTTTAATGCTCTGCCGTGACGCTTTTTAATTGACAAAGTCGCACTACACAGATCACATGGTTTTTAACCTGAACTACATGGCAGCCTTACACTCGAATGTAGGTACACTGAATGAAACCGCTCTAGTACTGCATGTGCCCACCCGCAAGTGGAGGAACGTGAAGGAAAGTTGTATCAAAATCTGAATCCCCAGACCAATCAGAGACCCCTTCGTGTGCACACGCATAACGCAGCGCCTGCAGTTAAACTCACAACAGTTTATTATGACACTTTTTCGATAATTTTTTTCTGCAGTTAACAACCAGAACAAACATAGAGGCACTGTCTGATTGACAAGCATCACCTAATTATGTTCAAAAGAATTAAAATGGCAAATGGGACGATGTTTGTTGCTGTATGGTTAAAAAAAAAACTATGACAGTTAAAGTAACAAGGTTAATTGCAATTTAAATAAATTAAAATATTAAGCAAAAATTTTGTAAGTTTTTTTTTTTTTTTTTTTTGTGTGTGTGTTTGGGCTGGTTTTGGACAGCTTTTGGGCTGGACAAAGTCCGCTATATCTGGCCACACTGGTTGTGTTGCAAAATATTTGCATCTTGTAATTTATTGATGAGGTCACCAGCGACTAGCCTACAGTACATCGAATCGACCTTAATAACATAAAAGTCTACTTCCAAAAAAAACTAAAACTCTAAAGTCATTCAGCCCCTAATAATATATTTTTACAACAGTTCTGTCTGGCTCTCAAATTTGATCGGCTGATAGCTGATTATTCTGCAAATAACAGCACTTGTCTAGCCTCTTCACCCTTCCACGTATGGACACAGCCATAACCCTGCAGCCCAAGATTATACTCACTGAAGCTAAGCAGGGCTGAGTCTGGTCAGTACCTGGATGGGATACCACATGGGAAAACTAGGTTGTTGTTGGAAGTGGTGTTAGAGAGGCCAGCAGGGGGTGCTCAACCTGTGGTCTGTGTGAGTCCTAATGCCCAAGTAAAAGTGAAGGGGACACTAATGGCACCAATTGACACTAATGATCATGGCCTCCCAATCATACACAATAAATGTGCTATATAGATACACATTACATTACCCTTCACCCTTATGTATTACTCTGCCCACATACAGTGACAAGCAGAGGACACTACAGTTTGACAAATATTGCTGCTGTTGGGCAACATAATGTACTTTTTAGGCTTTTTTTGCCGAGAACGTCCATTACCTCAAATCTTTGTGCATTATAAGAAAAAAAAAAAAAAAAAAAAAACGCATTGTACAGTCGTAAGTGTAACATGCATTCATAATGGTTTGTTGTGCTGTAACACTACTTTGAAAAAGTCAGATTTAATATAAATTAAATGGCAAATACGTTTACTGAAAGACAAAGTTAAGGTGCCATTCTTTAATCCACACGGATGCTATGAGGATAAACAAAAGACACTTCTCACATTAAATCATAATCCCAAATATCGGAAAATATTTTAAGAGACAATAGATTGTAAAGACTGAATTAATGTCAATTTTAATGTGAGTGATTTATGCACTTACTTGACAGAGTTCATTAATTCATTTACCTTCTGATTTATCAGGGGTCCCACAGCGGAATAAACCGCCACTTGACAGATTTATATATTTTACATTTTAAGTGGTTTGTGTAATGTGTTTTATGTTTGGTAAAATAATATTTAATAGCATCTTTAGTGATTTTTCAACTAATTACACTGTTTTGACTCAATAGGTGGATTTAGATGTTTTTGCAAAAAAAGCACACGTGGATTTAGCTGGTTTTGATGCAAAATTAAATCTACCTTCTTAAAAAGTGACATTTTTAAAAAGTGTTATTTTATTTACTAGCTAATAACCTTTTTATTATCTATAAAATGAAGCATCTGAACCTAATCAGAGGAACCTGATAGAAAATGTCCATTTGCAAAAAAAAAAAAGGTCTGATGGATTTATCACACACACACACACACACACACACACACACACACACACACACACACACACACACATATATATATATATATATATATATATATATATATATATATATATATATATATATATATATATGTGTGTGTGTGTGTGTGTGTGTGTGTGTGTGTGTGTGTGTGTGTGTGTGTGTGTGTGTCTCTGTGTGTGTGTGTGTTACCTTTTGCCTTAAAGTGCCTGTGAAGCTTAATGAAACCTTCTAAATATATTTTAAAGAATATGCACATTTCTTGCATAGAGATACAATTTGGAAATAATCCCATCAATATTTAAAACAAATCAAACTTATATTTATTGTGAATAATTCACAGATATTTAGACTGAAATTCAATAAAAGTTGACAAAAAAGTAAACGAACAAATATAAGTAGGCTAAAAAATATTTTGGTTTAAAAATAAATCAGTATTAGTCACTATTTCATGTAATAATAATAATAATAATAATAATAATAATAATAATAATAATGTTTTTAACCTTACATTTTCCCATATACTGGTTGGTAAAAGAGGATTTGGATTCCCTTCTGAAAATAAATGATAACGTTGCTAAACCTACTCAGCATTACAAATGCATCAGGTGGATCTATTTTTCACTTTTTCCATCCCTGGAGACGTTTTAGCATATCTATGACTGGATCTCCTCCAATACAAGCAACACGTACATCTGTTTAAAGGATTAGTTCAGCGAATAATGCTGAATGCAGAGGGCAATTTTATATATGGGGGAGCCACCGCTGCATCTTCAGGTATAGGCAATTCCACAAGCCCTGTTTGTCTCTTGAGCGGACTGACCTTGAAAGACCCTTGTTGTTCTCCTGCATCGCCACACAAACAGACTGCAGATGATTTTATTGTTTGCCCTTTACTGTCTGCGAGTCGAGGAGCCTGGCGGAGAGAGCGAGCGAGAGAGAGAGAGAGAACATCAGTGGCACCCTATTCCTCTTTGACGCGTGAACAAAACACTGCAGAAACGGTACGCCTGCTATTCCTATTCCGTGAAAACAGAAAACATTGAGTGGAAAATGTAAATGGAGCACTATTCTATTGGTATTATTCATTTAAAAGTATTGTGGAGTTATTTTTTTTCTCTTCCCCCCGCTGAGTTTCTCCTCGGCTCACTTTGGAATGACAGTCTTTCATCTGTAGCTGCACTAGTGAGTGTGAGTCACACTTTCACTTCACAGAAGATCTTCCAGCTCTCGCTCTCTGAATCTCCGAGTCGAGTTTCTCCCTCTCTGACTGACTCTATAACTGTGTTCTCTCTGTCTTGTTCCCTGAGGAAACAGGTTGAAGGATGAGCGGCTGACTACAGCGCGTCAAGATCTTGAGAAAAACAGACATTATCAAATGCACAAGTCAGAGTTTTAATAGCATTTCCGATATCAAATGCGATGATAAGCACTTGGTTGACATCACCTGCTGTTTATATAATGCCGTAAGATTGCCGTTGTCTGTGGTTGTTTGTTCTGGGAACATTACCAGTTGAAATATTGATTTTATGCATCTTTGATGGGTATAGAAGAGATTTCTGACAGTGGATAAAAAATAAAAGGCAATTGTTATATTCATAAATTTTCCTTCGGCTTAGTCCCTTATTTATTAGGGGTCACCACAGCAGAATGAACCGCCAACTATGCCAGCATATGTTTTATGCAGCGGATGCCCTTCCAGCTGCAACTTAGTACTAGGAAACACCTATACACCACACTATGGCCATTTTAGTTCATCCAATAGACTATGTTTTCGGATTGTGCATTATGTGCAACATAATACTGCATTCAGACCTAAAGCCTCTGTTTAAAAATTAACAAACACAGTTATTAGCAGAAATATTTTGGCTATGTCATCCATTGCATAAACGTGCAGCTTGCAAACCATCGCCGATCAAACCATCGTAGATCGCCGTCGTCATCACACAAATGACACAAACAAAAGAAATTCCGTCTGCACAACTCACAGACCCTCTCATTTCTTAAAGATTTTCAGCCTGACAAGAGTTTTCAAATAGTTTCTGTTTTAGTGACCATTGCACTGTGTTTACATGTGGTGTACAAAATGCTGTGGTTTTGAAAATACCCATGTTTGTATGGATAAGGCATTGTTTGGCAATTATGATTTTATATCCTGTGATTTAAATTTTTATTTTGCATATTCTACCTTTATATGTAATTTCAATTCTTATGTCACAATTTTGGGCTTCACGGTGGTGCAGTGGGTAGCACAATCGCCTCACAGCAAGAAAGACACTGGTTCGAGCCTCAGGTGTGTCAGTTGGCATTTCTGTGTGGAGTCTGCATGTTTGCTCTATGATCCGGTTTTCCCCACAGTCCAAAGACATGTGAACTTCAACTGTAAGTATTCACAGCCTTTGCCGTGAAGCTCTAAATTGAGCTCAGGTACATTCTGATCATTCTTAAGATGTTTCAGAAAGTTAATTGGAGCTCACCGGTGATAAATTGAGTTGATTGGACATGATTTAAAAAAAGGCATGCACCTATCTATATTAGGTACCAGGGTTGACAGTGCATGTCAAAACACAAACCAAGCATGAAGACAAAGGAATTGTCTGTATACCTCCGAGACAGGATTGTCTGGAGGCACAAGGCTTGGAAAGGTTACAGTAAAAATTTTGCTGCTCTGAAAGTTCCAATGAGCACAGTGGCCTCCATCATTTGTAAGTAGAAGACGTTTGGAACCACCAGGATTCTTCCAAGAGCTGGCTGGCCATCTAAGCTGAGTGATCGAGGGAGAAGCAATATACAGAGACATCCTAAATGAAAACCTGCTTCAGAGTGCTCTTAACCTCAGCCTGGGGCGACAGTTCATCTTCCAGCAGTACAATGACCCAAAGCACACCGCCTAAATATTAATGGAGTGGCTTCACAACAACTCCGTGAATGTTCTTGAGTGACCAAGCTAGAGCCCAGATCTAAATCCTATTGAATAGCTCTGGAGAGATCTGAATATATATGCACTGTATATTTACAGTAGTCGTGTTACTAGAGCAGAAGACCTGTAAAGTTTTATTTTGTGTCAAGCCATTCATTCATTCATTCATTCATTTTTTTTTGGCGGCTTAGTCCCTTTATTAATCTGGGGTCGCCACAGCAGAATGAACTGCCAACTTATCCAGCAAGTTTTTACGCAACGGATGCCTTTTCAGCCACAACCCATCTCTGGGAAACATCCACACACACACTTATACACTACAGACAATTTAGCCTACCCAATTCACCTGTACCGCGTGTCTTTGGACTGTGGGGGAAACCGGAGCACCCGGAGGAAACGCAGGGAGAATATGCAAACTCCACACAGAAACGCCAACTGAACCAAGGATCGAACCAGTGACCCAGCGACATTCTCGCTGTGAGGCGAACATGCTACCCACTGTGCCACTGTGTCGCCTCTCACGCCATTCATTGAACACAAAATTAACAATCAGAATTTAGATTATAGAGCAGTCTAAAGCACATCTATGTTCTTCTCCGTAAAGTTCTAATGATTGAGATGACAGTAAAGTGGCTCAGGTTTGGCTGTGCTTATTGCTTAGCCTCCATCATAGTCACACCATGTCGAGGTTTAAAAGAGTGGGAGCAAATTGAATCTGCAGACCGCTTGTCTTCTATCTCTTCCTCTTTCTCTTTTTCCTCATCATCTTCCTCTCCATACTCCTCCTCCATCTCCTACTATTTATTTTTTATGAACTTGCTGTGTCAAACCAGAATAAAATGACTTTGGCCATGACTTTGTTTCTGACTTGTGTGTGGTACATTTGACCCCTGTTTTTTTTTTTCCATCGGTTCAAACTGTGCTGACTTGAGTGAACAATACTGAATGCTAGTGCTTTTTGAATGGCCACATGGTGTAAGCATGGGAATAGCGTTTAAAGTTCAAAAGAAAATGAGTTTGCTTTTTGAACAGTATGTTTTTAACATGTTAGCACAAATTTTTGATTATAGTGTTTTAGCAATCCAACTTCTTGTTACAGTGTTAAGATCATGTTTGACAATTATGAGTTTGAGTTTACATATTGCAATCAAAGTTTTGTCCCGCGAAGCTGTGTTTGCATCTCACTGTTTAGAGGCTGAATATTACAGTCTGAGTTTAAATCTTGCAATTCTGAGATTACATCTTACTATATGATTTTCCAATGTACAACCCAGTCAGAACCCAATCAGTCTGAGTTCAGATTTTGTTTTCTAAGTTTACGTCTCACAATTTGAGTTAACATCTACTGTAGCAATAAAATATTAAATCTTGCAGTTCTGAGTTTACATCTTATGATCTCAGGTTTATCGTTCAGTTTGCATATTGCTGTACAGTATAAGAATTTCTGAAAATTATAAATTTTTTGTGTAACTCCAAACTGCATGGTACAATCTGGCAAGTCTCGCACAAACTCAGAATTCAGAAACAAGGTTCCATCAGTCCATACAATACCGTTAGAATTTGCAAGGTAGTTAATAGTAGACCTGTTAGGCATATTTATTTGGTCTGTAATGGAAGTGTAAAAAAGTAAAATAGCATCTCTATTTATTTTCAAACCAGGCTTATTTTGGAAACATAGCCCTACATATATTTTTGGAGAGCATCAAATACGTCCCAGGAGGTACGTTATTTTGCTGTTTTAGTTTTCACAAATCCATCAGAGGCCGCTTTGTAAACTCTTTGAGATCTCAAATTTCTCTCAAGTGGGCCATTCCTGCTTGCTCTTTTTGCATAAATCCACCAAAGGCCACCGTCAACTGACTGACTGACTGAATGATCGACTGACCCACCCTTCCATTCTAAACCCAACCAATTGACCTCATTCTAAAATTCTAAAATGCGGAAGCGATTGTCTTAGAACTTCAGTTTCAGTCGCCTATGGGAGAAATGACAAGGAATAATAAACGACAAAAAACGGTCAAACTACTTGCTCTACAAAAAAATGTTTGCATGACTATACAGACAGGGCCGGAGTGGGAGTCCTTTTCAGCCCTGGAGTTTCAAGCCTCAAGCCGGCCCACCTCAGTTCACGACTGACTATATTAAATTAAGGTCATTTCCAATTCAGTTTCTAATGACACTATCACGTCTTTTTTTTTTTTTTTTTGAGAAAACAGCTGCTTTAGAACTTCAAATGTTCAACAACCCAAACAGTATTATATGTCTCAACAATAAAAATAATAACATACTCAGGTGAGGATCAAACCCAGGTCGGCGACATTGTAATCTAACGAGCTAACCACTAGACCACAACAGTTGTAAAGTAAAAGGTGACTTATAACATTATGAACCTGCAGGCCGGTTATATATAAAAAGAGCAGAGAACTGCGGTAAAATAATGAATAAGAAGACTGTGGTCAAGTAAATAAATAAATTAATTTAAAAAGTGTGACTGCTGAGAGCAACAGGTTCTGGAGCTAGGGACACCGGCCCTCGCGGCCAAAAAACGGACCGGCCCACCGGGAATTCTCCCGGTCCTCCCGATTAGCCAATCCGGGCCTGTATACAGACCAAGTAGAATAATTTAACAAGGAAATATCAGTTTGCAACATCAAACAGCGAAACCAGCAGTTTTTAATGTCTAAAAATGAATGGAAGTGAATGAGACTGGAAGTCTCGTGCCAAAAAGATTCAAATGGCAGCGCCCGCTCATCTGCGGAGAATAAGGTCAATAGTGTTTTCAAAAGCACCGATTGACCAGTGAATACCCACTTCCCTAAACCCAACAGAAATTGTTTAAAAATACAGTTGATTTTAACCATGTTTTCAGATTTTATCCAACACCCTCATATTTTACACAAACTCTGTCATTGCATTCAACTTCTCGCTGCATCTCAAGTCCGCTGATGTATGCAGCGAACTGCTGGACAAACTGGTAAGAGCGGGAAAGCTGTCCATGTGAAGGTAAGTGGTGAGCTGGTAATCGCGAAAAGGAACGACATCTTACTGCTCCGTATGTATATATATATATATATATATATATATATATATATATATATATATATATATATATATATATATATGGGTACATTTCCAGAATTGTTTATTTCAATAGCAATTATTTTATTGGCCATATTTGGTAAAATCTAAAAGACAAGTATTCACTAGAAAATAAAACAGCTTTGTGGATGGCAGCCATTAAATCAATCATTTGTATATTTAGGTAAGAAAAAATCCATTTCCCACAGATCTGATATTATTGATATATGTTAATACTGTGTGTTTTATACTTGGCGGGAGTCTGTCCACCCTGTATTTAAATAGAAAAAAATCTCAAATAAATTAAAGGTCCCACTTCATATTAAGGGGCCTTAACTAAAATCTACTATGTGCAGCGTTCACACCTGCCCGTATTTATTACTTTCTATTGATCTTGTTTATCTTTTTCCCTTTCCAGTTTCTGTTGGTTTATTTGGTGTCGTCAGGCTTTTAAAATGGACGGAAGCAGACTTCTTGCTCTCGCTCATTTCTCCAGTTCACCACAATTTCTGACGGTTTTATAGTTGTGTTCTCCTTTGTATTTTTCTTTGACATTGGAGTGGGGAGTCAAACTTGCCTTAGGTTTGTTTGTTTGTTAATTATTATGTTGTTGGTCTACCCATCTCTTGTTAATTTTTATTGTTTTTGCTGATCACGTTACGTTAATAAATAATTTAATTGGAGCATGTTGGCCATTGTTTATTTACGTTACTTTGTCTTAGGATCACGAGTCTAATTTAAGCAGAGACTGTAACATCTACTTACACTAAACATTTTTATGTGTTACAATGCGCTTATTCTGTTAATACATGTTTACATTGTAATTATTATTGATAAATATCTGCATGTAATTGCAGCTGTAATTATATCACTTTTGACCTTGCCTTACACCTTAAAGGTGCAGCAGGTGATCTTTGCAAGCTTTAGCATAATAGCTTAGAAATTTTACATTCTTCCCCTGCCGTCCAAAACCATGCCTCCCTAGGTCATAAACACGCACCTAATAGATATAACACTTGATTATGTCATTCACCAGTTAGAAAATGATGGGGACACATACTTTGTGCAGTGTAGTTGTTGACAGGCCAGTGTTCAGTCGACACGCCATTGTTCAGTCAATGAAACAAATGCTAATGTTGTTTTGAAGTTATTCCTACATGCTATGTCAGACCCAATATTCAAAGTAGCGTTAGAGTGTGAGTGTCACAGGCTGTCACTGTTCAAAAATTAACAAATATGTAAATATAAATCAAAATTTACCTCAGTAAAGCTGGCTAGGAGGAGGAGCGCTATTTACTTTTGCTTCGTTATTCAACTAAATAAAAAGCGGACCAGAGAAAAAAAAAATTAGCGTTTTTACATTACACCTACTTTACAAAGACAATGAGTGACTTTTCATTTTTAATTGTGCTTGTTGATCCCCATACATCGCTTGTTTTCAACTCACTTGAACATCTAAAGGAATACTTTAACTGACTATATTGTCGATGCTGTGAAAAGTACTTCATAAATTTAAAAATAAGCAATCTTTTGCCTAATTGTTTTCAGTGGCTGAGCAACACTTCCATGGAAATAAACCCATTCGTAAACACGAAAACAATCTACAGTACATAAGCTTTGCATGGCTAAAATAGTTTCAAAATATATCTGTCTAAACGTAATACTTCAGCCATGGTGTCATCCTTCAGATTGTTGTTTTAAACTGCATATTTTTTTTTCTCTCCAGCGTACAAAAGTAACTCCGATAATGACTCAGAATTTGGAAAAGTTTTGATTCTGCATTTTTGTTCAAAAACAATCTTTCTTTTCATGTATACAAGGCAATGTTGGTCTTTCACAAAGAAGTCTTTTAGGTTGATACAGAGTTTGCCTGATGTCTCTCTCCATCAGCTGCAGGTGGCCATGTTTTATGTGTACGCGCGAGTGATGTATTTACTTAAAGAGGTTACGGAGAAATTCAAAATTAAAGTTACAGTTTTGAGATGCCTGTCATATATGAGTTATTTGTCGGTCCAACAATTTTTAATTGGACAAACATTTTTTTAGTCTCATGCTGTATTCACACCAGATGCTGAATGCGTGGATAAATCTTAAAGAACATACGTGGATTCGCATGATGGGCAGGGCTTCTGTCTGCCCTGTGACTCTAGCTTCATTGCTTAGTGGCTAACATGGATTTAATAAAGAAAATAACAGTGTTTATGCGCTTAATGATAGCTGAAAAACATCGTCGGTATGTTTAGGGCCGTGTCTGAGTCCACTAGATCCTTTCAGAGGTGCATCCAGCTCTGTGAGCTCATAAAGTCTTCCAGAAACTTAACCTGGATGATAGAGGCTTTCAGCGGTGCTTCTGACTGAGCCGAGCTCAGTTTGATGCACTGTTGTGGGTTCAGCTGGAGAATTTCCCACAGGACACCAACAACAGGCTCTACGTCACTATCACGACCCCACAACAGCAATCTCCTGAAAGGTTAATGCTGCACGAATGTCCGCTTAAGTTCAGATTTTTGAACTCGAGCCATTCGCACAAAACACTCAATTCACACTGCAGCATTTGCGCAATTTGCGTTTTTCGTGCTATTCACGCATATCACACTGCAGGATGTCCATTCACGCATTTGCATTGACTTAACATGTAAATTACTCGCGCTTGACACTTTTTCCGCGTCTGGTGTGAACACAGCATCACGCCTTACCCAGAATATAAAAATACAAATAAATTTAGATGATTTACTTTAATCACTGACATTGGAATGTGAAGAGACTTTCAACCAGCACAACAAAAATGTTTTTGTAGTCAATCACCTACAATACTGCACCTTTAACCAACCCTTAAGCCTAACCATAACACCGAATATGTACCTTACCTTACACTCAAGGGCACGAGAAGTGTTCTGCAATACATGATGCGCACAGTACGTTTTATTTACATTTGATTTAAGTAAATAGTAATTAAGGCTGCTTAATATAAAGTAAAAAAAATTTAAATAAAATCTGCATCGATTTTATTTGCACAAACCAAATAAAAAACTAAACATATTTTCTGTCCTATTGTTTAGGGCTATAAAAAGTCAAATGTTTGCTATTTATTATTCATCTTTTTTTCTATCCAGCATTTAGCTGAAGATAACAAATCTTAAGTGTGGTAATGTTTTGATATCAGAAATTATTATTTATAAAGCCTGTTTTGCCCCTTGCATCTCTATCTTATTGAAATAAATCATATTCAAATGTGCTTGAAAACAAGATGGGATTTAATTAAGTTGTGCGAGCTCGCTGAGAAAGCACAAACACTCCAGGATTTAATGGACTGAATGTTGAATACTTAGCATTTTTATTTTCTCCTCCTCTCCCCTTCCTCTCTCTAAAGTTGCATTCAACTCATTTCATTTGAAGGAATGTTTCTGCCATGATGGGGCTTTTCGATAAGCTCCCTTTTATTGCGCTTTCTGTCTGAGAATGACTAGTGCGATTTTCTCCCACCTGCTCGCCTGTCACGGTGTCAGCTTGAGTCAGAATGCTGTGAAATCCCAGTGCACCACCACGCAACCGTGTGGAAACACCACAGATGAGAGCACCAACAATAGAGGAAGCAAAGACGCTGGCAATCGGATGAAGATGTCAGTTACAGTCAATAAAAGGAGAAGTCTTGATGTGTCATCTTGTGCCTTCTCAAACACAGAGCGAGAGAAGCTGAGAAGATTGCATTGATGATGGGGACAGTGGGAGTTTGAGTCATTACTTTTAAACGTGTCTGTTTAGGTCCTCTGTGCCCCTTTTTAATTACATAACATGGATATGTCACGGTCGGTGAAGGGAAAAAGGAGCGAGGAGACAAGGACCCAAATGCAGGAAATGAAGGATTTATTAAGAAATAAAACAAAAACAAAACTCAAATCTCCCCATGTGGGGAAAAACACAACAATTTACTACACACTCAACAAGACTTGATCTTGGCATGACACTAATTTAAAGCACTGTTGTAGAACAGATATCAAACACCTCATCAGTAAATAAACATTTAACAACGGACCAGCACAGAACAGAGCACACTTGGAGAATAAATAGGAAAGACAAAACAATAAACAGACAGGCGGACAGGTGAAAATAATAATTACAAACAGGATAACAAGGTAGGTGGGACAAGACAATAGACGGGAGAGCGCATGACACAGAGAGACAACACAAGCCATGCGCTCACATAAAACGAGACTAAAACATGCAGCCAATGAGAGAACTCATTAACCGCGTGTTCATAACAAGCAACACTGAAGCACACAACAAAAGCACTGTAAACACCGATCCACGTGCTTTGACAAGAGATGCAAGACACGAGCACACGATAGATAAACCCTTACTGGGCGCTCACACATAAGCAACGCGCATGCTTCATCTCAGCGCCAACCAAAACTGAAACCAACTAGACGGAGGCGCCGAGAATAAAGCAGCGCGATGCTGACAGAACAAACAAAAACGAGTACAAGAGCGCGCGCGTCTGAGGGACGCAGAGCCTGCGCGGCCGCCTCAAGCAGGAGCGCGCGCACACTGCGTACACTCACGACGGCGCACGCGCACACAGAGACAGAAACAGGACCAGACAGGACTAGTGTCCGAGCTCTGCCACCAAAACAATAATTTACAAGACCAGAGTGGCAGAACCCTGACAGCATATTTGAAGTTTGTACCTACAGTAAAGTGCTGGGTTCCACACAAGTGATGGGTTCCTTCATGTAGTCCCAACACAAATCAGTTAAGTTAGCTTGATTGTTTTTTTTTTTTTTTTTACAAATGCTAGTGGATTAAACTCAAAACAGTTAAGTCTAAATATTTAGATCAAGGCCTGACACACAAGGATATCTGAACTGCTCAAGGATATCAGAACTTTTGCTGCGTGTTCCAGCAAGGATTTGGTAACTGGATTCACAGTGCTTTTTTCAAACCATCTGAAACCATAGCTTCAAGACTACCACCTCCAGAAATCTACATGTCCCAGATAAACAGGAATTCTACATTCGAGGGTAGAGATGTCGGCATGTGCCCCCGACATCAGAACCACCCCCTCCAGAAATCTTCAGTTCTGCGTGTTCCAGAATCTCCAGATTGCTTCTTCTCAAAGCTTAAGAGAGCTAAGTCTGCTCGTTCCATGCTTCAAGACCTGCAAAAATATCCACCTTCTTCCAACCACTGCATCAACGACCAACACTTCCAGAAATCTCCAGTTCTCCATGTTCCAGAGTCTACAGATTTCTTCTCCTCAAAGCTTGAGAGCTAAGTTTGCTCGTTCAATGCTTCAAGACCTGCAACAAGATCTAACTTCTTCCAACCACTGCATCAAACGTAAATTTACCACTTTCCAACCCTCTTAGAGAGACCTTGGCATAGTGTTTCAGTACAAAATATTCTAATTAGTTAGATGTTTATAACTGATATTCATTAAAGGGCCATGACACCCCCCACTTTCGGTTACAGTCTACTTTAGAATTTTTTCAAAAGATGCATGATTAATGGGCGTGGAGCTCCGCGAGCATAGGGCAGGAGTGGGCGTGGCCAGCAGGGGAGAAAGGGAGCGAACGACTGTTGTTGACAGTTAGCTCACAAAATGAGACACAAACCGTATGAGTATGAGTTTCTAGTTCACAAAGTTAAAATGCAACGAAATAAACATTTATTTAATGCCCTGCTACATTTGTTATTCGTAATTTCATATACACATAACCACAATTTATATCATTATAAAGATAAGTGTGTTCATATAAACACTATAAATATGGATTCTACCTCAATCCCTGGGTCTAAATTATAGATCTGAATGCAGACTCAGTTCAACAGGTCTCCTGACCTGCCTATTTTACCCATTAGCCCTGCTGGTAATATAGAGGATTTAGGCAAACACAGCAGCACAGCGATGTGTCTAAATGTGAACTAACTCCTGATAAAAGTCAACGTCCGCCATTCTTCAATTCTCCTACTGCTCTCCCGACAAAAATGCTTGCAGCACACACACAGCTTTGCTCTTTGATCAACCCTGACAAGATCGCGGGGAAAAAACATGCAACAAACCACGTGGATCATGGAAACAAACACATACGAGCTTTCATGAACGGCTACTGCGTGCCGTGGGTCCGTGTCTTCCGGCTTGCTTGAAATTGGCAGGTCTGCCTTGCCTTCGGAAAGCACGTGCTCTCATGAATAATTAAGCAGCCGGCTCTTCTGATAGGATAAGAAAACTCCGCTATGAATAATAATAAGAAACCGACGCGTCATCATTGCACTTGCAGTACTGCGATACGTCGCCGATTTTGATCCCGCCCCAAAAATCATTTTAAACCCGGAAGCTGAAATTAGCTGACAAAAGCTCAAAATTATCTAGTTTTCCCCACAATTAAAGCTGACAGGTGCTAACATTGTCTTAACTGATGCTTAACACACTTATATGTTAATATAAAAAAAAGTTCTCCAGGGTGTCCTGAACCTTTAATAACAAAAAACTTCCTCAATTCCTTGTTATTTTAGAGTAAGGATATCTTAATCACATTCATGACTCACCTAAGAACTTCATTTATTGTACCTTCAGTAATTTTAATTTCCCTTGTTTACTCATGTAAACTCTTGTATACACATTTATTACAATTGTGTCTTCCTTGTGTTGCTAATACAGTTAAAGGGTCTACAAGTCAGACTATCTCATCCTTCAGATTTGGCCAGATAAAAAACTCCTCATTTGTTTATTGTAATTAACAATATTTTATTGTTGATTATTTTGACAGTGGAAAGCTGTCTGGTGCCCCAATTAAAATGAATTACTTATCTCTTGTTTCTCCATTGATTGGTACCCTCATGCGAGGCCAAAATATCAATGTTAATACCAATACCAAAATATTGATGTTAAAATTTGATAAATCTAATTATCACAACACTTTCAGCAGAAGTAGACAGGGTCTGGAATTGAAAAACCACTACGATACACAACTTTATACTCAAATCTACCTTTTATAGTATAAACTATATACTTTCCTCTTCATATACTTTCCTCTTCATGCTCTTCTCCTGTTTGCTTTGGTGTGGCAGTGTAAGTAAATTAATTTCTCCACACCAAGTATACATCATATTTGGTGGCGATATTGTCAACCAAATATTAGAAAGAATAATCAAAATAGAGTCAGACATAAAGCAATGCTACAATTAATGACTTCTGTTAGAAAATGATGCTTCTGTTGTGCTCACCAAAGTTTTTTCTGGGGAGTCTGAAGTAATCAAAACAGTTTTAGTGTTTACACTTAGCTGATGATTGATTATAAAGCGTGTTTAGTATCCTGTCCCAGAAGAGAGCCCTGAGCTCACAAGATCCTCGAGCCCAGGGCTTTCTTCCTTTTGTAGGGAAAGTGGTGAGTTTAAGCTCAGGTCGGTCTCAAACTCGAACTCCCTGCTTATTTATGGCTAATGGCAATTAAGGGTTGCTGATTAAGAGCTCTTCAATGGTGCCATTTTGGTTTGATCAATTCACTTATGTCAAATATATTTGAACTATGGGAGGAAACCTTAGAACCCTAGGGAGCACAGGGGGAACAAGTAAACTCAATCTGTGATTTTTAAAACACTATTAATTGGATTTAGAGAAAGGTGATGGGTGGGGTTATCGGTCGGTCAGTCATTTAGTCAGTCAGCCAGTCTACAATGGCCTCTGGCAGATTTACACAAGAAGAGCAGGTACGAATGGCACTCGCAAGAGTTCACATTTTCACATTTCACAGTTGTTACACTTTGTTTACACTGTCCCCATCATTAAGACTTTCACATTTCACAAAATTTTACATTTTCAAAATTTTAGAATTTTTAAAAAATGTATACATCTGCCTCTGGTAAATTCACAAAAAAAAAAAAAAAACATAACCCCTGGGACATATTTGATGCTCTCCAAAAATGGATATAAAGGAACGTAATCAGAATGAGCTTGGTTGCAACCAACGTGTGTGTTCCTGTATGTTTGATTGTATGTTCCTGGGTGCGTAGAGCGATGTTCCGTTTGCGTGGATGATTTACATGAAATCTAATGCCTGAAATGCATAAAGTTGACTATTTAAACTGACTCTCAGCTTATTAAAATAACTTAAAGATAAAAAAAAAACTAAGTTGGGCAATAGGCATGCTGTGACCCATCTATAACTATATTTGTACTGTAACTCACATATTTTGGCCAAAACAAAATCACAACACCGGAGTGGGATGAAAAAGGTGTCATTCTAGACTGGCATTTTTTTTAGTATTATTATTAATGAAAGTGGCATAGGAGAGGTTTTAAACTCTGAAGAACTGTGTCACATTCTACTTTGGAGTCAATGACACAATATACATTTATTTATTTCAGAGCTCAGAAATGCTGGAGCTCCCTACTGAAAATATGTAAAAATAAATATTTATACTTTTTTCTAGCTACTATTTTTTGTCATTGATTCTTCAGTCAGAAGTTTACGTTTTTGCTGTTTCAGGTTTTATCTGAATCAATACCATGATTCGCATTTCTGAACTAGATCATAATGACATTTTAAACAAACTGCATGTCTGCTTTAAAAAAAAATAGATGAATACAACTTTGGTATTTTCCATAAGCTCATTCCGAAATTTTTCCTTATTCAGAAAAATCCGTTAAGAAAAAAAAAGAATTATAATTTAGAAACTGCTATTTTTTTCATAACTGCACTATTCCACTTTGTTCTTCAGTACATTTGATTTTGCTGAATGACAACAGAAGGCTATTGGTCATCTTTTAGCATCAGAATAAAATTAAACTTTTGTCTCATGAGAAAGGCTTTGAGAAATCTTGGCCTCTCAGAGCGCAGACAAAGTATTTAGGTCTAGCTTTGGTTTGTTATTTTCTAGTTACTTTGGAGCTGAGTAAAGGGATCATGAGGTTAGGAGTCGAACCAAGGCCAGGCTGACTGATAGGAGCTGGGTGAAGGGGTCAGTGTGTGGAGCCTGTATCACCCAATGACAGCCTGATTTCCTCCACCATTATCACAGTCATCTTTTAGCACACCGCTGCAGCTGTGTGTAATAAAAAGAGTGAGAAGCACAGAAACAAAGTGGTCTTCCCTCCCTCTACATGCCTTCTTCCTAAAGTGTAACTTTACTGATTTATATTGCTACAACATCGGTATGTAAATGAACAGTGTTTACACTTGCTGGATCTACCTGGATCTAGAAGTTCATTTTTATTTGTCAGCAGAAGTCTGCATTTTGCGTCATCTGGCAGTCTTTTGACAGCTCCCGGGCATTCATGAAAACTACAGACTTTGCCTCTAAGTTTTGCATTGGAGTTGGATTGGGTTTGAAGATAAAGTTGCTTCAATAGTGGAACTACACTGTATGCAACTGACATTTACATTTATTCTGCAGAAATTTTTAGACATAGTGACCTAGAAATTATAAAGAAAACAAGTGAATAGGGCAATTGATCATGAGAAGTAAACAATAAATCCAGTACAACAACATTTTTTCAGATAATGAGGGAAAAAATTAAGGTAGAATTCATTTTTATGGAAGCATGATACAGGAAAACACACAATGTGTAAGATATATGTATTAAAATAGCCCCAAACTACAATAAAACGTAGTGTTACATATTTTATATATCTGGTAAGCTTTGAATGTTGATTTTATACGTAATGTGACCATGGAAATAAAACTGTGGCTTCCGAAGAAATGTGGAGGTAGTGTCTCAATCACCAACGATCTAAACTGCAGATCACGTTCCAGCTGACAATAATCCGGACATTCACAAACACAGCTGAAACTTATGATCAATGATTACATGGACTATAAAGATATCTTACATTTTTACGAACACTGCTGAGACTTGTTCACTGTTTCCTGTAGCATTATAAAGCGTTCTGTTGTCTATCCGTGCCGTGCTTTTGACATTTGCCGTAGTTTCTTGTGTAAGCTACCTGTATAGACCATTTGAACTCTTAACACGACTACAAGTTTGAATTATGCTTTATGCTTCTGTTTTTTTTTTTTGTTTTTTTTTCCTGCTTTGACCATTGCCTGCCTGACTAGTCATTAGTGTAGAGTTAATAAACTGCATTTGGACCTTCATCTTCGTTGTCACTCCAACTCCATTTGTTACAGGTAGTAGTCACTCACCTATTGTTTTCTGCAAGTTCTTTTGTTAAAAAAATTAAATAAATAAATAAATAAACAAATAAATAAATAAATAAAACAACTTAGAAAAAGTAAACACATTAGGGTAATTCAAATGATCCTAGTAGATGTCAAGAAAAGTAGTAAAACAATGTATTTTATAAAGTAGTTAAGCAACTGTTTGGAGGCCTTTATATGATATTATAATATATCAATCTAGTTTACTCTAGTGTGTAATAATAATAGTTATCTGTTGATTTTTTTTTAAATTCTTATTGGATAAAAGGTGTGTAATAAAACCATTTAACGCACATTTAGTTACACTCCGTTTTTAACAGTTTAAAATAAATGTGCTACACCTATAACATTAGTAACCATACAAACTCAATGACTTTTGCTGAATGATGGAAATCAACAAACTCAAAAATATGGTCTAAATATTTGCAAAGCAGTTGCTAACACATTTCCATGAGCGATATGCCCATGTCATTTACTTACAAATACACAATCTCTCTTGCGCATACTTTTTCTCTCTCTGATTCTGTGAGAATATTAAATGTTTCATAACTAATAAAAAAAATCATATTATACCTGTAAATTTTTATGGAAGAAATACATTGTCACTTATTTCTTGAATATTCACAGGGATTCTACAATTTGGTTGTACTAAAGTTAAAATGAAACACTATAGTAACAGCCTTTTTTGACTTGCTTACATTTGTTATGCAATGACAATTTGCTTTTGAGCAGAAGGTCTATCCCTTTTGTCTTCTTCCAAAGCAATGCACTGAATGGTGGATTCTTTCAGTTGTTTGCATATATTTCACCTAAAACACCGTTTGAAATTGGCGACTTGACTTTAAAGACTTTTTTCTGAATTTTTGCCCAAAAATCATCTCTTTAAGTGAGGAAAATTAAGGAACATGAGAGGCCCGGTTTAGACTTTTACGTTTTTTGTTTTAAAATGGGGTTTTAGAAGGAAAACAGGCATTTCATCTAGTGTTTCTAAAAAACTTTCTGTCCACACTACACCACTGAAAGCGCACATCACGTGACAATACACACACTCTGGCATGCGCTGAAAGCTGTTTCAGTGTATTCTCGCGCTTGTCCTCCAGGCAGTCAGTGGCAGCTCTGAGCACACAAGCCGGAATTTGCTGTTGGATCTCATCTCTCTGTAGTTGATTAACGCAATCTATAATTCATCTTGTGTAGACCTATATCGAACAACGATAAGTTGTTATATCTATTAATTTATGTAACCACGTACACTGATTCTGCACATTCGAAAGTTTGCTTGCCTTTATCTACCATATTGTATAAACTTGTTGTAATTTAAACTTTTATAATAATTTTTGATTGTTAAAACTACAGCTTACTGACTATTCAACATAGACTCTTTCTGAAAATGTAGCCCTATATACGTTTCTGCAGATCGTGAATTATGTAGCCAGAAGTATGGCTACATTTCATTTTTTAAACAAACACTACGGGGCGGTATGAGGCCATTCCTTTTCGCGGTTACCAGCTGACCACTTACCTCCGAATGGACGGCTTTCCTGCTGTTTTCCCGCTACATTGGAGGACTTGAGATGCAGAGAGGTGATTACCTTGACGACAAGGTTCGAGTTTGGTGAGGAACGCGGGTAAGACGAAAACAGAATTCAAAAAATTAAATAAATGAATAACAGTGAGAACGTGGTCAAATCTGAAAATGCGGTAAATATCAAACAAGGGCTTTTCTTTTTTATGCCTTAACATTTTTTTTGTGTGTCTGTTATGTTTAAGTTTATTCTTCATGCATTCATTTTCTTTTTGGCTTAGTCCCTTTCTTAATCTGGGGTTGAACCGTCAACTTATCTAGCATATGTTTTACG
This sequence comes from Danio rerio, assembly GCF_052040795.2. Taxonomy (NCBI): domain Eukaryota; kingdom Metazoa; phylum Chordata; class Actinopteri; order Cypriniformes; family Danionidae; genus Danio; species Danio rerio. Next base: position 21,658,588 of record NC_141022.1, read on the forward strand.
CAGCGGATGACCTTCCAGCTGCGTTTTAAAACTAAAACATATTAGTGTAAATGGGGCCTGAGTTTGACACCCCATGTTTTACTGGAAGCTTAAACTGGAAACTTCAAATCAAAGTTTGTAATGTTTCACCTGGTAGCTGGCTTATAGCTTTAATTGCTTTAACATTAATTTAATTCCCATAGAAAGAAAAATTATCTTTCAACTCCATAGAGAAGAGGTTCGTTGAAAGCCCACAAATGAGCATTGTTAAACAGGAAATTATATGATAGAATCAGGTGAGTGTCTCCCGCCCTCCAACAGGACCAATTGTAACAAGATAAAAAAAAGTCAAGGAAGTTGTGAAAACAGAAGTGCAGTGCAACTATCATTTAGACAAAATGCTTTTTCCCCCAATTAGCTGAAAGGATATTCAAGCGCTCCCCCATGTAACTCATTTAAAGCCCTATAGAGTCTAACAAAATGGAGTTATTCTATTAAATTCAGTTCAAATACGCTCTTCCTTCAGTCATTTGCTTTCCATTTCATTCAGGCTTTTCATTACCTAAAGGGGGGGAAATCAATTACATCGAACACCTGAACTAACAATACTGCCAGGCCAATTTGCAGTTGCAGGAAACTGCCTACGCAAGAATTAGTAATGTTAATGAGAAGATTGATTTGATATTTTTGGCAATCTGAGAGCACAAAGGCAAGCCCGTCCTCTCGCTCCCACTCCTTTTGTTGACTGGTAAATTAAAGAGCTTGGACTTGATCAAAGAAGAAAAATCAAATTTCCTCTTTCATTAAGCCCGACCAATACGCCTCGACTCTGTAGCTCGGCCAAACCTGCCATTGTCTCGCTAATCACAGACGAGTCCAGGAGGATTCCAACTTGTGTTGCCTTGAAAAGACTTTTGTATTTCCCCAACTTGTAGCCGCTGAATAGAGCTATTCATTATGGAATTTCATATAACACAAGCCAAATTAAATGAGACTCAGGTAATTATGATTGGACGGGGAGTGTGCAGTCATCATAATGACCCTTGGGTGATAAGTCTAGATGTTGTCTGCGGATGGCAATGCAGATGATATTCCATATTAATACAGTATTCACTGATTGGGCGCTTTCCCAAGCATCCTCGCACCAGCAATAATGAACACAGCCCAGTTATCTTACAGACTCACATTTCTGGATTCACTGACCCCGGCCAATCCCAGAGTGGAGTATATTCATCATATCTGTGCTCGCTTAGACCTCAGCCATTCCAGAGGAGTCTGCAGAGAGACTGGAGTTCATAAATCTACTAGCTCTCACTTAATGAAGCTCCCCATTCCTCGGCGAAGCACGCTGGGCTTAACGTACTGTACAAATCTCAGAGAGAGCTAATAACTAAGGTCAGAATGGCGGAAAAGTTTCTCTAAGAGATCGAGTCCCGTGCTCTAGCGCATACAATGCTGTGACAGCTTGACAAGCAGGAGTTAAAAGGATAGTTGAATCCTGTCCTCTTTTGTTCACCCTTGTGCGGTTTCAAATTTGTATTAGCTTCTTATTTGAACTTATTAGCAATTGCATCATTAAAAGCATTGGATATGTCAAAGCAGTACCATTTAATAGAGCTAGAGATATTTAAAGGTATTAACCTAGTGCAAAGCTCGTCTTTAGGCACTTGATGATAAATGACATTTAGGATGCTTTCACCTTTGGTTTTATTGGAGGTTGGATTGATGTTTGATTCTTCCTGAGGTTATGCTAGAATGTTTTTACACTGAGATTTTTGGTTTCAAACAGTAAAACATTTCCATTGTCGCAGTGACAATGGTTCACATTTATTAATAAAAGTTTTATTTGGATATAGAGAGATACAGTGTCTCAGTGGTTAGCACTTCAAGAAGGTCGCTGGTTTGAGTCCCAGCTAAGCCAGTTGGCGTTTCTGTGTGGAGTTTGCATGCTCTTCCTATGTTCGCATGGGTTTTCTCTGGGAGCTCCGCTTTCCCCCACAGTCCAAAGACATGCGCTATTAGGGATTTTGATGAACTATGCTGGATAAGTTGGCGGTTCATTCTGCTGTAGCAACCCCTGATGAATAAATGGACTAAGACGATGGAAAATTAATAAATAATGTGGATATTGCAGATTATTGTTATTTTCAAATTGGACCACAAATTGCATGTCTCACAGTCACCAATGTAAGGAAAATAATTGTAAAAAATGAAAAAGGGAAATGATTAATAAAAACAATTACCCAATCGTGCAAGAGTTACTAAACTTCCCTTAAAGGTTCATACCTCATTTTGTCTGATAAATGAGAGAGCAAAATTGTTTCACCTCTGTGAAAAGTTTGGTTTGATTGACATGTCTCAAGCAAAAACTTATGTTTTTGTTAGGAGAACGTTTCTAGGCAACATATGCATGCATATTTAAAGGCACAGGAAAAAATAGCAAATGTTGAAATGCTTGAGGGTTTATTTGATTGTTATAACTATTCAAGGCAGAAATACTCAGATCTGTTTTGTGATTTTGCTAAAACATAATATCAATATTAGAATGGGTGGCACGGTGGCCCAGTTGTTAGCACTGTCACTTCACAGCAAGAAGGTTCAACCCAGGCTCATTCTGAAAACGCACCACTATATACATTTCGGTGAGCGCCAAATAAGTCCCAGGAGCTACATTTATTTTTTTGGAGTTTTTGTTTTCTAAAATCCACCAAAGGTTGCTCTGTATGCTTTTTCAGATCTCAAATTTCTCTTGGGAGTGCTATTTACACCTGCTGTTCTCATGTAAATCCACCAGAGGCCACTGCAATCGACTGACCCACCCTCCTACTTTCCTAAACCCAGTGGTGTCCAAACTCAGTCCTGTAGGGCCAGTGACCTGCATATTTTAAATCCAACCCTAATTAAACACACTGAACTAGCTAATCAAGCTCTTTCTAGTTATACTGGAGTTCCATGCAGGTGTGTTGGAGGAAATTGGAGCCCAACTATGCAGGACATCGGCCCTCTGGGACTGAGTTTGGACACCCCTGCCTAAACCCAACCAATAGTGTCTTCAAAAGCACAGATTGACCCGCCCACCCACATCACTAAACTCTACTAACAGTTTTAAAAAGCGATCCAAACAAAGAAAAGCTCTTGCCTGTTTTTTACCACACATTCAGATTTTACCACATTCTCACCCTGTTGAGAATGTACTTGTTTGTTTTATTTTTTGATTTCTGTTTTTGTCTGACCTGCTCTCTGGAAACGTTCTTTACCAGACTCCTCTTTGCATCTCAGTACATGCAGTGCTAACTGGACAAACTGGTAACAACTGAAAAGCAGTCCATGTTGAGGTAAGCAGTCAGCAGGTAAGCAGGAAAAGGAATGGCATCACAGCATTTGTCTATTAATGATCGAGCACATTTTTGTTATCACATAATATTTTAAACCAAAATCAAAGTATACTTTTTTGTGCATGCCGGTATTTATTTAGTAAATAAATGTGTGTGTTTCCTTTGCAGTTTATGCATTTTTTTTTCTTTTTGGATAAAATGTTTACTCAGCACATTTTCAAAATGTATGCACATCTTGGCATTACCCATTAAGCAGTTTTATGCAATATTCCAAAATGTGCATGAAAATAAGTGGATGGAAACATAGACTTGTCTGTCACTAATACTAACTGAGTGTAATAAAGTAATCCCACACAGAATCACAATTACCAGTTTTTAATCAGCTGTCAAATAAATACTCAAATCATCTGTATACACAATTATTACTGGTACAGTAAACAAATATATTTGCTTAGCTGTTTATTAAAACACAACTCTAAGTTTGTCGCAAGTCTCTCTCCATCTCAAAACACCAAACTCCTTGTTTTTAACCTAACTATATTCAAACCTTTATTTTCACAATTTCCCATTTTTTTCCTCTACTCTCCAGATAGCTTCCAATAAATCTTTAAAACACTATAAAATTCTCAGCGGTGCTCTTCTGAAATTGTACTTTTTAGTCAAGCATCGTTCCACTATGTTGCTTTGTGTAAAGTTTTATAATGCTTTGAACTGAACTGAATCAGTACAGAGACACCGCTCAGCGAAATGTGTTTTCTTAGTCTCTCTCTGGCTCTTCATCACAAACCAAGTACCTGCTGTCAACATATTGCATTTTCCCAGGTTTCCACCTTTGGCTGGCCGGTGGGCCGTCACGTCATTGAGCTTCAGCGCCGGCGAGAAAGTCATATCTGTCGAATTGAGAGCGGCTGAAGCGAGGAGGAGAGAAGGAGAGGGAGCGGGGAGAATCTGTGTTTGCCATCAACAACTCAAGAGAGCAGAGCGCCGGCAAGATTGATGATCCCTTCCCTGAAAGTAACAAAAGATCTACCGCCCCTGAGAGGCTGCTTATGGGGCCTGATAGACTTGTCATTCTCTTAATAAACGCCACAGATATGTCAGCAGCAGTGCTGGACCCACCCAGACATACTAGAAGCTCTATCAAGACCCGAGCCCTAAAATAAGCTCAGAGGCAGAGCCGGGGAAGTTCATTTGTTTGAAGGCTGATGCTTGGAATGTGATTCTGGTGACCTGGATTTACAGCGAAATAGTGATGTTTATTTCATTTTAAAACGTTAGAGAAATTGACTTTGTGGCAGCACGGTGGCTCAGTGGTTAGCATTGTCACATCAAAAAGGTTGCTGGTTCGAGTCCTGGCTGGGTCAGTTGGCATTTCTGTGTGAAGTTTGTATGTTCTCCCTATGTTTGCGAGGGTTTCCTCTGGGAGCTCAATGTCTCCCACCGTCCAAAAACATGTGTTATCGGTGAATTGAATAAACTAAGTTGGCTGTAGTGAATGAGTGTGTGTATTTGAATTAGTGTGTGTAGGTGTTTCCCAGTACTGAGTTGCAGATGAAACATATGCTGGAATAGTTGGCGGTTCAACTGTAGCGACCTCTAAAATAAAAATGAATGAATGAATGAATGACTGACAATGAGTTTGTTCAAAATAAAAACAACTTGATTTGCAGATGTAGGGCTCTACTTTGACATTTCAGGCGCAAAGTCTAAAGCGCAGGGCGCAAAAGCATTGAGGGCGTGTCAGAATCTCCTTCTGCTATTTTAAAGACAGAAAAATCTGCTTTGCGCCGTGACGCATGGTCTAACAGGGTTGAACTTATTCTCTTAATGAGTTATAGGTGTCTTTTGAGAATAAACTAATGAGTCTTTTTTTCCCATTCCCTTTAAGAGTCAGTTGCGTCGTGCCATGGTACATTTGCTATTTACATGGGCTTTGTAAGTGGAAAAACTGAATGCTTCACTAGAGAGAAAACTGTTAAACAGAGCATCTACAGCGCAAGAATGAGAGATGAGCCTCCTCATTCTTTCACTTTCACTCTCGTGGATAAGGAAATGTGTTGTAAGCACAGACATCCATACTTCTAAATTCAGTTCTAATTTCCAGCCAAAAAATAAATGAACAATAACAATGAAGTATGGTCAAAAAATGGTATGGTTATATCCAAATTCACATGCTGTGCTTGATATGGTCTTAAACCTGACAGGTGGGCAAATCTAAGCTTGTTTTTAATAAAACAAATCTAAATATGCAGATAATAAATAATACAGCTAATAATAATAACAGTGCAAATTGTCATGAATAAACTAAAAAAGCCTCTCTCACTCAGTCCCTGATTTATCAGGGGCTGCCATAGCGGAATTAACCACCAATTACTCTGGAATATGTTTTACATGGTGGATGCCCTTCAAGCTGCAAACATGACTATTTAGTCATATAAAAATTATTTCATAGTATGTCCTCAATTTAATTTACAGTTGCCAATTTTTCACATATTTCTTTGTATGTTTCTTTAATCCAAATGCAGTTTTCAAAACATGCATGAATTTAATTTACAGCTAAATTTTAATTGGTCAAATGTATTTAATTTAAAATGGAAAATAGAAAATAATGCTCAATATAAAATTTAAAATATAGGGAGCTGCAAAAAAAAAAAAAAAAATCTATTTAAAATCTATATTTATTATATCATGTTTTCCATAAGATTCATTCATTAAATTTGAATTACATCATAATTCAAATTGTCAAACATAATTGTCTATATTATAGAAAAAAAATATAGAAAAAAATAAATGCTGTAGAGACTATTCAAAATCTGCTATAAAATGTCAACATCTTTGACATTTCAAAGGGTTAAATGGGAGTTTTTAAAGCATACTTTGCATTTTCTTGTTAAATACATTTCAATAATCATTGTTAATTTGTAATTCCTAAAAATGCTGAAAAAATTGTTCATTCATAGGCGATAGTTTTATTTAGGTTTAAGTATAAGAAATCATATTCCCCCGAATGAATTCAGTGTAGATGATATATTTCTGGCAGTTAAAGGAGAAGCTAGGGGAATGTACATGCCATATGCCCAGATGTCAAAAGCAATTGTGATTGTACCCGATGGCTTGGGAATGACAGCTCAGGCCTCAGTCTCTTTACATAACTGTCCAATCAGATTAATCCTGCAGGGAGGCAGCCTAAATTATGCAGAGACACTAGGAAATGACGAATACGTTAGCATATCATTTTTTTGCTTGCCGGTGGGATAACCCTAATAAAGAGACGACAGCCTTATAGCATATACGGATACAGTGACTGCATGATTAAAATACATTGCATTTGCTATTATTATTATTAGGATATTTGTTGTTTGTTTCTTGTTTGTTTTAGTTTTATGAAATGATAATTGGCACGAACACCATTTTGTTTAATTTTATTAGAAATCACAACTCTAATGAACAGACCCAGCAGGCACACGACATCATAAGATGTTAATATTAGGCTAGATTTAGGTCATGACGTCAGATAACCGAAGTTTAATGCCAGTGTCTAAGGACAAAGTTATTGTGACGTCCGATAACGGTGTCAAATTACATTGATATTTGGTTGATATTAGGTTATGTTAGAAAGTGACCAAAATCCATCGTCTGATAGATGTCATAGTGATTATGTCCACACAACGTCAAGGTGTAACATGAATAGACATTAATATTTGGTTTATCTTAGTTTGGACATTGGTCAGCCTGGCGTTGGGTTCTGATGTCAACCCGATTTTTATTTTCAAACAAAATCCAGCGTCCCCACGACGTTGGGGTATAACATTATTATGACATCATGTTGACGTCCTGTGCCTGCAGGGGATTTCTTCAAATATTATGGAGCTTAAAATATGACAAAGCGATCTAAATTTAAATTGGTTTAATTTCAATCATTGGCAAATGAAGTAAAGAAATTCTATTTTAAAATTGTTTTTAAGGGCATATAATATTCAATTTAATTAAAATGCTATTTTCAATAAATTAAACTGGCACAATTTTAATTCAGTTTGTTTTGTCATATTTTAAGCTCCATAATATATTGGTAATGTGTTGTCTAAAAATGAGTATTTGGGGTTTGTTTCTTGTTTGTTTTAGTTTCATAAAATGATAATTGGTACAAACAGCATTTTGTTTAATTTTATTAGAAATCACAACAACTCTAATGAACAGATTTATTCAAATATTATGGAGCTTAAAATATGACAAAACAATCTGATTTTAAATTGTGTTCACTTGAATTATTAGCGATTCAAGTGAAGAAATTCAAATTGGAAGCTATTTTTAACGGTATAAATTATTCAGTTTTATTAAAATACAATTGTAATTAAAATTTACACAAATCAGATTCAGTATGTTTTGTCATATATTAAATATTGGTATTTTATTGTCTAAAAATGAATAAAGCATGTCTAAAAACACTTAAACAAAAACAACTTAATTTATTAAAGTTTGCTGTTTAGTCAACTTAAATATTTTAGGTGGAACAAACCAAAGTAATTTAAAGTGGTATTTCACCCAAAAATTATATTTCTATCATAATGTTTTTACACTCAGGCTGTTCAAATTACCCACTTTTAATGTTATCACTCTTTATCAGTGATTATCAGCTGATAAATATAGATCAGTAGGGGCCTTCTGCGCTCATGGTTACTCAGCTAAACTACTAGAGAAGACTCCAGATCCAGATCTGTTTTTTACATTACTGTAATGGTTGGGGTAGGTGTTAATAAAAAACAATTAATGGGAAATTTAAAAAATAATATAAATAATTCTTGTTAACTTCCAACCGCAGCTATATATGATCTATTAACCATGTAGATGGATGATAAAAGCCTTCTGAGCCTACTAGTAGGCGCAATATTGTTTTGAGAGTGAATCAAAATGTCTTTGAGCAGTAAACACACATGCACTGACACACACAGACAGATATATAGACCTAGACGCACACAATAGAAATGAAAGACGAAAAAAAAGGGGGAAAATCATCATCTCCAGCATTGCCATTTTATAGAGTCTGCTGCCATTTACAATATTTTGTTATTTTTCTCCGCAAGAGCCGCTGTCTCTGTCACAATTCAATCTAGGCCTCTCTCCCCACACACTGTATAATGCCTAGTTAAAGGCAGCAGTGTGTGAAATGGTATTTTAAAATAAATGAAAGTGACTAGGAAACAGAGGGCTTGGGAGATATTACTGTGTCAACGCTGACAGACAAGCCCTGGGATGGGCTCTGAAGTTATCAGGCCAAGGGAGACGCGCTGGATTAAATAAAACTCCAGTTTCACTGCTGCTGTGTCACCATCACAGTCTCTGCCACACTAACGCTGCTACAATACAGGGCCATTTTTTCTGCAGCCCATCAAGATAATATGCTTCGAGACATAATGAGATGGCTAATGTTTCAGCCGCTCTTTCAGTGCATCTCCTGAAATTTCCATATGAAATGGGGCCTAGGCTTAGATAATGCGGTTAATACAGGAAGAGAATTATGCGGGTTGCAGTAGAGCGCTGCGATTAATCGCTGAAAGATTGAAATCTAGATTCAAACACCCACGCCATCTTATTCCTAAATGTCCACAATTCTTTTCACACACAATTTGTCCAAAACTTACTTTTCAGAACCAACTTCACGCTTCAAATGATGTGTCAATTGCCTTGTTGGACAGTTTAAAAAATACCCGTTTTTATACTATTTGAACAACTTGATCAATTCATAGGCATTTGAATTTATATGCAAGGGTTTCCTCCGAGTGCTCCAGTGTCCCCACAGTCCAAAGACATGCTATAGGCGAATTAGGTGGACAAAATTGGCCATAGTATATGAGTGTGTGTGTGAATGTGAGAGTGTATGACTGTTTCTCAGTACTGGGTTATGGCTGGAACGGCATCCGGTGCATAAAACCGGTATATATGCCAAAAGAGTTGGCAGTTAACTTTGCTGTGACAACTTCTGATAAATAATGGACTAAGCAAAAATAAAATGAATGAATGAATTACATTCAAATTCTAAAATATTATTGATTCAGGGAGTATGTGGTTTCAAAACACAGCGGGAATTAAATAAAATGCATAATGAGTAACTACATGAGGAACAGGTGTAGAACATAATCAGTAACCATAGGAACGTATGATAATGAAAACCAAGGCAAACTTTAACTCGTTTGTTGATCACCAAACTGTCGTAAAAAGCACACATCTGCTCCGAGTTTCTTCCCCAGAGAAAGATATCGATCGATGATTGGCTCCTGTACTAGTAGGCGGGACTTCATTCACCATAATAATTGTTACACCTTTCCCTATTCAAAACTATACAAGTGACATGTCTTGTGTATCCTATATTCTTGACTAAACACAGAAAACTATAAATGAGTGGCGTATCAAAAACAGAAAAGAAAATGAGTGGATGAATTTAAGCTCTAATGGCCCGTTTCCACTGAGTGGTATGGTATGATTTGGTATACTTTTATGGCCCTTTCCACTGTCAAGAGGTACCTAAAAGCGAATCTTACCGTACCATGTTATGGGTACCCATTTGGAAGGGTACCTAGCACAACAAAAGTGTACCAAATGGCGGAGCAAGACGCAAAGCTGAATGCTATTGGTTTACAGACAAACGTCACCAGCGTGTATACAAGCAGAAGAGGAAAAACAAAGGAAGCGCATTTTTAAACACACAGCCGGGACATTACTGTAATAATATATACAAATAATAATAAGCAAACGATTCTTTCGGTAACCTAAAACATGAACAAACTGCCATGTTTAACCATGCCATGTTTCATCACCCTTTGGATGAACTCGGAATAACATAATTACTTTCTACAAAGAGGTAACATGTGTTGCTGAAGATACAGATGAGAGGTTTGCACTGACTGTGGGCTATATTGTGTGTTGTTTTTGAACCCAAAAAAGGACTAAATGTATGCTGTGTATGTTTTTTTTTTTCTTTTGTAATTGTTAACATATCAGAGTCTGTAAGGGTCTGCATGTGTTCATATATGTTGCATTTATTTATTTTATATAAGCACAGACGTTACAGTAGGCTATTTTGCATCATTGATCAGAAGTTATAATCAAATCCTATTCGTAGAAAGGTTAGTAATGAACATCTATACACAAGTATTTATGTGCAGAAAGCAGCTGTTTTGTGAGAAGTGCTTCTCATATGATATGTGAACGACCGGGACAGATTTACTTTGACATTTCTTCCAGCGTCCAACTTTCTGTCATACACCATACCCACCAAAAGGGTACTATTGGTACTTTGAATATTGCGAATATTACACCAAATGGATTCTGCTGTGGATTCCATGTAGCTGCTCCCTCCAAGTATGCACTATTCAAGGTAATAGAGGGCAATTTAAGATATTGCTGAAGAGGTGATAAACATTAAACCATTAAATCCAAACTATGACAAAAAGAAAAATTATTAGTTTATTTGTTTTTTGGTTAAACATTATATCATAAATCACACTAACATCAAAACCTTAAGTGTCATAGTGCATTTATAAAAGAGTTTATTATACATGTCTTAGCGATACTTTTTCAATTCTCTATGAAAATAGCTTCATATGAAGCTAATTCCGAACATAGTTTTGTTCATGAATCAATAATCATATAATAATCAGTTTAATAAACAACAATCCATTAAAAAAGATGAATCAGTTTAATTCAACAAATAATTTAAACAAATCAAAACAAATCCAGTATACAGTATTGCATCAGAAATCACACACTGCACGCAAAATTACTTTCAATTTACTATAACTTGTTTCAAGAGTTCACACTTAGCTCATGATTTAGACATAGCTTGTTTAGCGGGCTGTCCCAGGATATATATATATATATATATATATATATATATATATATATATATATATATATATATATATATATAGAGAGAGAGAGAGAGAGAGAGAGAGAGAGAGAGAGAGAGAGAGGGAGAGAGAGAGAGAGAGAGAGAGAGAGAGAGAGACTTGGGATCATTTGATTATGATTCAATCTAATGTGAGCCACCTTTGTCAATCATGAGCACTTGCGCCTCTCTAAATTATTTAAAATGAAACTTCACTTGTTAAGCTGCTTTGACACAATTTACATTGTATTAGCATTATAGAAATAAATGTGAGTTGAAAAAAAATACAGTGGTGAGAAAACAGAAGTTAGGAAAGCATTTGATCATATTCATATAAATATGCTAGTTTACATTTTACTAGTTACCTGTCAAACGTAGTCTGATTACATAGTGCTTAGTACAGTACTTGTTATGCAATATTGGTAAAGTTTTGCTCCTCGCCACTGTCGCCACTGACTTGCTTGGTTTAGGACATGTAGAGCTGTGCCTTGATAGATTTGCTCTTCAGTGTTTGGACTTTTAGCATTGAAATTTAAACCACTCTGAACTGAACTAAACTGAACTTCAACTCTAAAAACTGGACTGACACAGTTTCAATCTACTAGAACAGGGCTATTCAATTGGCGGCCCGTGGGCCGAACCTGGCCCCCAAGGCAATTTGTTCCGGCCCTCCAAATAGTTTGACCAAGACATCAAAAATAAATTTAATTAAGTCGAAAACCGGCTGCTATAGTTATGAAGTGATGTGCGTCTGTTTAATACAGCACGAGCTGCAGTTGAAGGCTGTGCAGAGAGTGAGTCACCTGACATTAAACGAGTGGCACGGGCAGCCACAAACATTTGGATATGTTTGTAAAAACGGCCTTTTATACAATGCACTGATATCGTTAATAGGGATGCAATGATTAGCCGATTTCACTATTAACCCCACTTTTAATCATTAAAGGCTTCTCAATGCCGTATTTCTGTTGCACAGAAAAAAAAAGCTGCTGCAACTAACCAAAGTTATGCCAATACGCACGCACATTGGATTAACTGTAGCAGCAAGCCGTTTTCAAACTTTTTCATTTATTTTTAAGTCCAAAGAGAGAAATTGACGATTTTTTTTGTTTGTTTTTTTATTAATATTTTGAGCTGTAAAGTATGTGGTTACTGAACAGCAATAAACAACACTTTAAAATATAAGCAGTTTTCATGTTATTTTTTTAAACTAGTAGTGTTTTGAATTTAGTAATTGCATCCATCCCTGATTGTTAAGCAGTTTAAAACATAACACATGAATGTGTCTGAATGTAGAAGAAGCCTTCTTTAGCAATACACTGATTTTTTGCCTCTGCATATATACAGCATTTGGGCTCTTATATGCTGTTGTGTCTTAAATTGCAAGTCAAATCTCTCCGGCCCCTCGTTTGGGATGCTTTTCATGAACTGGCCCCATGACAAACTAATTGAATAGTCCTGTACTAGAAGTTCTGTTAAGCTGCTTTGACACAATCTACACTGTAAAAGCGCTATAGAAATATACATGAATTTAATGTAATTGAACTTAAAACTCTCACTATTTATTGTTGCCATCTACTTGTGTAACACCGTAATGTGTAGAAAGATTCTGTCAGAACACTCAAAGTATAACTGGGAAGGTTCAACCACTGTTGGTTCGTATATCAGCAACCTTGAAAAGATGTTCAGAGAATGAAGTGTGGAACTAACTCTTTTATAATGAGTTAAAAGAAGCACAATTGTTTCTGCATTAATAAATTGTGAGGCCAGATCAGACAAAAAAAGGTTGGTAAGCAGTGCAATAAAGACCTATGTGAAGAATGCATTTACAACAAAGGAAACAGTCTAAATATTCAGGTAATTATACCTAAATATAAGCTTAATACTTATTCTAAGGACAAAACTCTAGTTAGACTGTTGCAAATCAAACATGAAGAAGTATCTGCTTCACCTATTTGCTATTCATCCAATCATATCTTTATATTTACAACCCTGCCTGTGTCCTCAGGGTCTGCTAGGGGCAGAAAAAACTCTACGCGTGTGGTTTTACCGCAGTCCCTGTCCAGCTATCAGAGAGAAATCTCAGAGCCAATCTCCTGTGTTAAAGAAGACCAATTTCCCCACAGGGAGCTTTTCATGCTGGACAAAGCATATTGCCTTGCCCGGTTCCACACATACTCAGGTTTAAGCAAGAAGTGCATGCACTATGTTGAACAGCGGAGTCTGTCAATATGGCAGTGCTGTCAGTTTCTCCCCTTAAACAAACAAAAAGAAATGAGTGACTGCAGAAAGCGATATCCACATATCATCTGATTATGATGCTTATGACGTGATCAGAAATTTTAAGAGTGACCTCAAATAACAACTACTATCCACTGTCATAATCATGCACTGGCAGCTCAATAAGCTCCTGTAAATAATGGTTCTAATATGGTTTTAATGAAAAGACATCTTCACTGATTAACAATCAAAATGAGAGAGAAATCTACATTTTCCTTAAAGGTCCCTGATTGGTTTTATTTAAAGTTATTTTACTGTAGTAAAAGAGTATTTTTAATCGAATTTAATGAGAGACAGACAAAAATAATAATAATAACAGACACCTTCAGCATTTCTCACAATATCAGTTCATTCATAATGCTTTAGAAAATGGTTATAAAATATGACAATAACTCTTTAATTTTTCAATTTAAAAATCAGCAGTCATTTACTCATCCTCCACTGGTTCCCAAACTTTTTTTCTCTCTGTTAAACACAAAGATATGTTAAAGAATAGTGGAAAATAGCAGTCTTTAGCTTTCATGGTATATATATATATATTGTTAAGCAGTTTAAAACATAACATATGAATGTGTCTGAATGTAGAAGTCTACTTTAGAAAAAAAGCCACATTGTACAATGCACTGATGTCATGTAGTTTTAAAATACAACATATTAACGTTTTAATGTAGAAAAATACAGTGTGGGTGTCTTTATGAACACGAATACAGCACATGGGCTCTTATATGCTGTTGTGTCTTATATTGCAAGTCATATCTCTCTGGCCCATCGTTTGGGGTGTTTTTCATGAACTGGCCCCCATGACAAACTAATTAAATAGCCCTGCTGTAAGGTCTAGGTTTAGGGTTTTGTCAACGCTATCACTGTAATTCATAACTTTTTGATTTAGTGGTCAATTCATACAAATTCATATGATTTCAAATGTACAATTTAGTACGATGTGCTCATCCCCCAATGACAGTTGGATTATTGGGGTGGGGTTTGGTGTCATGCCTTTTTTTTAAAAGTGTACATTTTTGTACAACTGAACTTGTGCGAATTTCTTCAAATTAGCCACTACGTAAAAAGTTTCCTCATGACATCAGACTGGTTTTTGTAGGTATAGATATTAATGAAAACAATAGATTGCTGTAAAGTGTAGGTTTAGGGTTTTTGTAGGTGCAGATAATAATAATAATAATTCCTTACATTTATATAGCGCTTTTCTGGGCACTCAAAGCGCTTTACACAATGGAGGGATCTCCTCATCCACCACCAGTGTGCAGCATCCACCTGGATGACGCGACGGCAGCCATTTTGCGCCAGACCGCACACCACACACCAGCTGATTGGTGGAGAGGAGACAGTGATGAAGCCAATTGAATATGGGGATGTTTAGGAGGCCATGATGGACAGAGGCCAGTGGGCAGATTTGGCCAGGATGCCGATGATGTAACATTAGATTACTGTAAGGTGTAGATTTAGGGTTAATGTCAACCCGGGCTCATTGTGGAAATGTAGCCCTGTGGGCGTTTCTGCGGACCGCGATTTACGTCCCGGGAGGTACGTATACGAGTGTTTTTTGTTTTCGCGGATCCGGAGAGGCGGCTGTGAGCACTTTTTCACGTCTCGCGTGCCTCTCGGGAGCGCGCGCTGTTCGCGCCCACGCCGTTCTTGTTCGAAAAGCCGCCAGATCGGCCGACTCGGCCGCCCTCCTCATCCTCCTCCTCCTTCCCTAAACCCGAGCGACGGTTCGCAAAAGCTGTCCAGAAAAAAAAAAAGCAAAAGCCCTCGTCTTCGATTTCGACCGCGTTTTCGGATCCCGCTGCATTCTCGCCCTAATTTTTCGGATTCCGTTTTTCGTCTTACCTGATTTCCGGAACCTGCTGTTCCCCGGACTCGATCCTGGTCGTCATCCCCGCGGCCGGCTCCTTTTCCTTCTCCTCCGGGGCCTCCGCTCTCCAACGCAACGATGTGAGCTAAGCGGACAAACTGGTTGCATTGGGAAAGCCCTCCACTCGGAGGCGAGCCGTCAGCCGGCGAGCGCGAAGAGGAGGGGCGGAGCGGCGTCACACCGCCCCGCAGCATTCGCTCGAAAAAAACTAAACGCGGCCTTACGTACCTCCGGCCACGTAAATTGCGGTCTCCAGAAACGCCCGCGGGGCTACGTTTCCAGAATGAGCTTGGGTTGGTTAATGTAGATGTAGAAAAAAAATATATATATATTAGTTTACTGTAAGGAGTAGGTTTAGGAAGTTTTTGGGTGTAGATGTTTATGAAACAAAATAACTTCTACCAAACGCCCGATGTAATGCACCACCAGATGTGACACAAGTGTTTTTTGCTAGTTTCAGACCAACACAAATATTATTTTCAAGGAGGTGTATTAAGACTCATTGTTGGTGTATTGCTATTTTGTGGGATCTGAAATAGACAGAGCTATTGACCAACTGAAAAAGCCCCTCTAATGTCAAGGTTTGCAGTTATTTCACTTTTTTATAAAGCATGTTAGAGCATGTTGCATTGTAGACCATGCATTTAGATTGTTAAAATAGACAATAGTATCTGGATGCAGCCTTTAGGATGCAACCTGAGATTGCATCACTCAGTGATGCAATGTCAGACACAATGCATTTAAATGGAGCGAGTGACGTCACTGTGATGGGTGGGATAAGGGGTGGGGCCCATTAGGTGAGCCCATTAAAAAGCATTGGATGCAGCTCAGATTGCACTGCATCAGGTCTGCATCCAGACCCCTCTCAAAATAGAGCCCAATATGTTACTGTAGGGGGTAGGTTTGGGATTAATGTAGATGCACAAATTCAAGACACGATAGGTTATTGTAATGATTAGGGTGGAGGAAGGGGTTTAGGAAGATGTAGATGTCAATAAAATACAATATGTCATTGTAAAGGGTAGGGGTTTGATAGGTGTTGAAGTTAATAAAACCTATAGTTTACTGTAAAGGGTAAATTTAGGATTGGGGTAAGGTTAGTTCCAAAAAAACACATAAAGTTAGTCTCTGTTTCATGTTTCAGACAGTAATTATGTTATATTTAGCCAGTCGCAAGCTGGTTAAGTTCCTGGATGGGAGACCACATGGGAGAACTTGGTTGCTGCCGGAAGTGGTGTTAATGAGGCCAGCAGGAAGTGCTCAACCTGTGGTCTACGTGGGTCCTAACGCCCCAGTATATTGATGGGGACTCTATACTGCTCAGATGAGACATTAAACTGAGGTCTCTGTGGCTATTTGAAAAAAAAAAGAAAAAAAAATCCTAAATTTTGCCTACTGGCCTCTGTCAATCATGTCCACCTAACCATACCCTCATCATAAATGGCTTCATTAGAGCTAGTGTGTGGTGTGCCATTGTGTTATCCAGGTAGATGCTGCACACTGGTGGTAGATGAGGAGATTCCTCCCCAAAAAATGTGTAAATTACTTTGAGTGCTATATAAATGTAAGGAAATAAAATTAATGTGCCATGGCATTTGTATAACTCACTTGGAGCTCAAGTCCCACTCATTTGGAGCTGACCCGCCCATTTGGAGCTGTCTTTG
Organism: Danio rerio; assembly: GCF_052040795.2. Classification (NCBI taxonomy): domain Eukaryota; kingdom Metazoa; phylum Chordata; class Actinopteri; order Cypriniformes; family Danionidae; genus Danio; species Danio rerio. The sequence continues at coordinate 21,675,601 of NC_141022.1, forward strand.
ACCTCTATTTATACACAACTCATTCTGATGGTAAGTTCCTTCATTATCTGTCAAACTCTATATTAAATTCAACATCAATTTGACAGATGAAGACCAAAGGGACTAACCTTTAATCCATACTAAGAGAATATGATCAATTCAGATATGTGGATTCTACAATATTGCATCTTTACAATAGCAGTAACCAATACAAGTTCCCCTGAAAGGCTGGTCGTCCAATAAAGACGAATGCAGGACAGGGTAATGTGCTGAATCTATATTGTTTGTTATATATCAATATGACAGTGTTGTCACTATTCTTCCCTTAAACAAGCAAAAAGAAATGAGCGAGCACAGGAAATGAAAATGATATCTGCACATCATCTGACTATGATGCGTGATCAGAAATCTCACAAGCGACTGTACCTCAAATAACAAGCGATATCCAACGACAGACTTACTATAAACATCTGGTAGTGATGGCGACAGTTCAGAAAATGCCGATGACGAGACTGATTTTTTAAGACCTGTTTTGACATGTTTCTTGCTCACTTCTCGGGAGAGCGTGGCTTATTCAATTCACTGTCAAGGCTCTATAAATATTTATCTTGCATGATGCAAAACATGACATTAGGGAGAAAAAGAGTGTGTCACCTGGTGAAACAAGAAGAGAGAGAGACAGAGGGAGCATTTGAGTGACAGCGATACCAGATGTCGTCTCGGTGCAGATTGTCTAAACCTGCGTCAGCTCGCATAAACAGCAACATGTACGGCGTATCCTCAAACACTCAGTCGGTAGACAGGATTAGACATCTGAAGGAAGAAAATGGACAAATGATCAGGATAAACAGTGCTGGAAAAGACCAAGGGTCATATCAATGCTGCCGAAATTTAAATAGAGTTGCATGAATTGTGGGAGTGCTGAACACTGATGGAGACTTTAAAATGCATTATCCAAATCCAGGCCGATTTTTTTTTTTCTGTTGTCAGCAGGATGTCCACCCACTGGGAATTTTACAGTGCCTAAAATAAAGCTAAAAATGTCTCAACACATGAAAGCTCTCTGATGTCTCAAAACATTTCTAATTTCACAGCTAGTTCTGTTTTACAAGTGTGAGATGAAGATTCTAGTATAAAATGCACTTTTTTGCAGTGATTTGTTGAAAATAAATATGTTACAAAGTATCCTACAATGTTTTTGATGTATTTGTAGGGTTGAGCAATATGGCAAAATCTTATGTTCTGAAAAATTCTGAAATATTTCAATTCAGTTTATAAATTGTTATTAAGCAGCAGTTGTAGAAAGTAGATCACTGTTCATTTAAACTATTTTTATTGTCACATATTTATTTATAATGATAGATATTTATAAAACATGACATATTTTGTATTACTTTTATAAAATAATTTGCAAACAAAAAATATATACACTTTTTTTAAAGAAAATTATTCTGTTTATCAAGGCAGCATTTATTAAGCATTAAAAAAGTAAAATTGTTAAATATTTACTTATTAAAATATATATTTATTACTTATTGTAGTTTCAAATACAATTATTACTCCAGTTATTATTGTTTTTTATAACTATTACCATTATTATTATTATTATTATTATTATTATTATTATTATTATTATTATTATTATTATTCGTGTGACTCTAAATACTGGAGTAATGAAGCTTTAAATTCATCATTAAAATCACTGGAATTAATTATTAAATTAAATTATAAACCACTTTGAAACATTGTACTGCGCAATATCATTTCATATTTTTTACTGTATTTTTTCTTAAATAAATGCAGCCTTAGCGAGCAGGATAAGCTTTTTTTAACACATTTACAAATCATACTGACCCCAAAGGGTAGTGTACATTTTGGAAGCCTTTTTCCTTAACAAAATACCTTTTCTTATTACAAGTTTTCCTAGATTATTAAATTTTTATACTGATACATAACAGACAATACATTTATTATTCACCACATTATGCTGTTGTCTCCTGCATTTGTTTTTTTTTTTTTTTTGGGTGGTCTTGAATGAGTTAATGACATTGTAAAGATGCTATATTCAACGAAATACATCTGGAGTGACCAGTTTCTCTTGACTAAAAAAGTTCATGGGGCAAACTGAAAAATTTTGATGTGAAAAGTGACTAGAAAATTTTAAGTTTGGGCTGTATTTGTTTTTTAAAATATAGGCTAATGTGTGACATCAACAACGAGTATTTGTCAGCTGACTTTTAAGATATGATGCAGATTTTAAATAAAATCTTTAAATATTTATCATTCGTTACAGGGCAACTATAGAGAAAATCTACTTTTGCAAGATGTTTAAAGAACTGTCTGTTTTAATCGTGTCTCCACCAGAGACAACAAAGGCTTATCTTACATCTTGTAAAAGGGGTAAAATAAGTGCACATAAAATAAAAATAAATAAATGTTAAAAATAAATAAAATAAAATAAATGTTTTCCATAAGGTCAATTAGATAATCCTAATCAAAGGTAAAACTGCATATATTGCACCTCATTATCAGGTTTAAATTTAACATGGTTTCTAAAAAATGCATCAAACAGTTATCTAAACACATTAGAATCTTTTTTTTTTCTGTCGGTGATCACAAAAGAAGATATTTTGAAACATGCTGGTAGCCGGTAACCATTTACTTCCTTTCCTTTTTTTTCATACAGACTTTCAGCAATGAAAATTAAACCACACTGAACTGAACTAAATTGAACTTTAAATCTCAAAACTGGACTGACACAGTTTCAATTTCTATTTACTAGAACTTTTATATTAAGTTGCCTGACACAATCTATATTGTAAAAGCGCAAAAGTTCTTCAAAATACATTATTTTGTGTTTAATAAATATAAAATGATAAAGAAGAATAAAGATAAACAGCAGTGTGAAATGTATGAATGTATTCATTTTCACTAATGTTCAAGATGATTTATAGTAGTCTACTTTGTTTTTATTTCCATCTATTGTTATCTGGGAATAACATACATTGGAATGCCGTAATTGACCGATCAGAATCAAGTATTACAGAGAGTCGTGAATGGAAAAAAAGAATAAATCTTGTAGCCTAATGTCAGCAAGTTCTGTAATTATTACACATCTATTGTACATTAATAATGAAATGCAATTCATATATTTTCTGATCCTGTCACCAAACTATGGTGCAGTTAATGGTTCTATAGTAAACTCATGAAATAGACTGTTCAAAAAGACAGTGTTTCTCATGTTTGTCATATTTTTTAAATCGCTTAAGCAATCTGATATTATTTTTGCTCTGTTTTGTTTGTTTGCAAGTGTCAATGGTATTTAATGGTAATAAAATACGCGGAGGATAATTTTTTACTATTTTACTAACATTTGTAGATTATTATATCTTTTTAGAATGAATGTGTTGAGTGCCCGTGTTCATTCAACATAATCTCTTTTGTAAGTTAGTGGCTAATTTGCATGAACAAAATCTCATTTATAGGTCTATTACAATCTGTACACTGAAATGATGATTATTTAGTGGACGTTCTTTCTAAAAATCAATACAACTAACTTCTTAAATCTTATCAACAAATAATTAACCACAACATCTATGCAACAGTTAAAATCTACAACATTACAATTGTTGTTTGAAAGATGCAAGCTGTCAATAATCATTCTCACTCATTTGTAAAAAAAAAATAAAATAAAAATATAAACAAAACAAAGCATGTAAGAGCTGCACTGTGATGTATTTTTTTTATTATCACTTTTTTATTACTTTTTTTTTTGGATTAATCTCTTTTTGAATTAATCGATTGAGTCAACGGCTCTATAATCCATTCACAAACAGTCCAAGACATTCCAAACGAGATATATCACCCTCTGAAGAACCCTTTGGAGTAAAAACAATCATAGCTGTGATATTGATGTGCCATTCCAAACCAAAGTGTTTAAAACTGGCCACTTCAAATGACTCTTCAGAATGAAAGATTTTGAAGAGTGCAACTGATGGACACTTTGGGGTCCCATGATCCTTTGCACAGAAAGTTATTTGGTGTCTCACACTGTGTAAGAAACATCCTTATGCCCTAGTACCTTTAAAGTTATCACTGTATACAGTGCATCCGGAAAGTATTCATAGTGCTTCACTTTTTCCACATTTTTTATGTTACAGCCTTATTCAAAAATGGATTGAATTAATTTATTCCCTCAAAATTCCACACACAAAACCCTATAATAGCAATGTGAACTATCATTATTATTTTTTTAATTGTTGCAAATTTAATAAATAAAAAACCTGAAAAATAACATATACATAGATATTTACAATCTTTGACATGAAGCTCTAAATTAAGATCAGGTACATTGTGTTTCCACTGATCATTCTTGGGATGTGTCTGAAGCTAAATTGGAGTTCACCTGTGGTAAAGTCAGTTGATTGGACATGATTTGAAAAGGCATACACCTGTCTATATAAGGTCCCAGGGTTTATAGTGCATGTTAAAGGACAAACCAAGCATGAAGACAAAAGAACTGTCTGTTGACCTCTGAGACAGGATTGTCGAGGCACAAGGCTGGGGAAGTTTACAGAAATATTTCTGCTGCTCTAAAAGTTCCAATGAGCACAGTGGCCTCTATCATCTGTAAGTGGAAGATGTTTGGAACCACAAGGACTCCTCAAAGAGCTGGCCAGCCATCTAAGCTGAGTGATCGGGGGAGAAGGGCCTTAGTCAGAGAGGTGATCAATAACCTGATGGTCACTTTGTCTGAGCTCCAGCATTCTTCTGTGGAGAGAGGGGGACCTTACAGAAGGACAACCATCTGTGCAGCAATCCACCAATCAGACCTGTATGGTAGAGTAGCCAGATGGAAGACCTCCCCGCCTGGAATTTGTCAAAAGGCATCTGAAGGACTCTTAGACCATAAAAATACAAAATTTTCTACTCAGATGACACTAAAATTGAACTCTTTGGAGTGAATGCCAGGCGTTACGTTTGGAGAAAACCAGGCACCGCTTATCACCTGGCTAATACCATCCCTACAGTGAAGCATGGTGGTGGCAGCATCGAGCTGTGGAGATGTTTTTCAGCAGCAGGAACTGGGAGACTAGTCAGGATAGAGAGAAAGATTAATGCAGCAATGTACAGAGACATCCTGAATGAAAACCTGCTTCAGAGTGCTCTTGACCTCAGACTGAGGCAACAGTTCATCTTCCAGTAGGACAATGTCCCAAAGCACACCACCAAAATATCAATGAAGTGGTTTCACAACAACTCAGTGATTGTCCTTCAGTGGCACACCGAGAGCCCAGACCTAAATTCAATTGAACATCTCTGGAAAGATCTGATTGTGGTTGAAAATGGTATATTTTTTCCAACTCTGCATGTTCCATTAGTCACTAATTTGGCAAAACAAAGAATTGTTACTTCACTAGGAAGCTCATAAACAATTCTGAATCTAAGTAGATGTGTTTGAACATTAGGCCTAATTGGCAGAGTCTATTGTAAATTGCATAACTGCAGTGCTTGGCTCCGTGGCATTACTATTCCGTTGTGTTTCTTTCCAAACTCTTAGGTGAAGATTTTTTCTGTTCATTAATAAACATAAGACTGCGGATCGGAGTAACCTTTTCAGGGAGGATTATGGAGAAAAGGGAAAATAAAAAGCAAAACATCTGCCTATGTGTCAAAAACTGTTTCATATTCCAAACAAGTCTGGCAATAAGGCTTCTGTCTCATCATGGGAATAATAAGCAGTCAATTATAAAAAATAAAATGTTTTTTTTTTTTTTTTTAATCCATACACTGAAGTTTTCTGCAATTAATTTCACTGCAGTAAGATTTCAGCATTTATCAGTTGTGTATATAAATTATTAACGTAATTACGTTGTGCTGCATTTCTCAGCATTTTTATTGACAGTTAGAAGTGGATAAGAATAAAAAAGGGTAATCTGGAGCCAAATTACAGAGGAACTAAAGCTGAAACTAAAATCTTGTTTTTAAATAACCACAGACAAAAACTTAATGTAAAAAATATGAAATAAAATATTTATTTCAGCAAGTGTGACATCTGCTGTGCAGTCATCATTGTATTCTGCATCGTTAGTCAAAGCAGAGCTTGACATGTTATCATAATCCTGCTATGGGGCTACAAATCAAAACAGTTTCTTTCAGAATAGTGCTCAATCCCACAGAAGATATGCGTGGACAGTCTCTCTTGATGCTATTTAAGAATAAGCCTCTATTGCACACCCGATGGCCTGTATGACTCAGACAATGCTTGCAGAATCCAAAACACAAAGATATAGTGAAAGGCAAAAAGCAACACAAGACATCCGATTGTCAGGATGTTTCTGAGATTCTTCCGGTAGTAAACACTGCCATCTGTTGTTAGCATTGGGCATTAGCAGGTCCATAGCCTCGTGTAAATGCTGATTTTGTTTGCTCGTGCTATAACAGAAATAATATATTTTGTTGCTGTATCAAAATGAGAGCACAATCTAGTTTGCTAAATTTCTAGGTCTCTCTAGTATTATGTTTTAAGTATATGTATAAGATATATTCATTCATTCGTTCATTCATTCATTCATTCATTCATTCATTCATTTTCCTTCAGCTTAGTTTCTTTATAAATTAAGGGTTACCAAAGCAGAATGAACAGCCAATTTATCCAGCATATCCTTTCTAAAAAAAAAAAAAAACAGCTTAAAACAGCCTAGGCTGGTTGGCTGGTTTTAGCTGGTCGACCAGTCTGGTTTTAAAGGAGTTTTGGCCATTTCCAAGCTGGTTTCCAGCCATTTCCAGCCTGGTCTTAACTGGTCAGGCAGGCTGGGAGATGACCAGCTAAAACGAGCTTGACCAGCCTAGCCTAGCCTTGCCAAGCTATTTTTAGCTGGATTCAGCTGGTCATTTTCCAGCCTGACCATCTAAGATTTATTTTATTTACTTTGTAATTATTAAGACGCAGTGGTGCAGTGGGTATCCTGATTCATGGGGCCCCACCCAGGTTTTGAAAAGAAGAAATAACATTAAAATCTTAATGTTATAGACAGATTTACAACATATGATAGTACATTTATAAAAAAATAAAAATAAAAAGCTATGAGATTAATATAGGCTTCTTGGCATTGGTCAGGGCCCCCTAATTCCCTGGGGCCCTAAGCGGCTGCTTACCTCTCTTATTGATTAGTCCATACTGTTCCTGTCACTAAATATGTTAATTGAAGCAGAGAGAAAGTGGACACTTCAGGATTTGGGTGTGCCTTTAAACAGACAAATACACATATAACGTAAACTTTCCATCTTGGTGTGTTTTATCTTAAACACAGCTAATCCTGTCTTAAATTAGCATAAACAGTTAGGGTAAGATCGAATGCTTGTCATTAGGGCTGGGCGGTATATCGAGTTCTGGGATTTATCAATATGATTCCCCAAGTGATGCAGGATTATCTAATATCTTTCATACTGTATCAATATGGTTTGAGGCAACACAAAAAAACAAAACAGAACACTCCAATGTAGCTTGCGAGCTCCACTTACACAAATGTGCGCATGCGCAAATGAATGATTTACTCCATGAGTCATACAAAAGATTGATAAAAAATGAAGGCAACATTCAGGAACGACCCATTACTACAGGCGACATGGAGGAACAGTGCCGGTCAACACTGAAAAGTCAGTAAAACATTGGTCAGTAAATAGAAAAATACGACGGTTCACTTATGGTTCAAATTTAAAACTTCTGGTGAGCAGTGAAAACAGCCCATCTGTGGGGCTTCGTGCAACAACTTCGGCCATGAAAACTATGCAGCCGCAAACCAAAACATTTGCCTTGAAACAGAGCTCTCTGGAAGCATCTTTTATCTGAGGCGTGCCTTACGAAAAGAAAAGTCTTTTATATGCTTAACCAGCAATTCACCACAGTACTCCGAAACAATTTTGTTACTTCTCATATCTATAGTCTTTTTGTTTAATATTTATTAAACATTCATTCATTCATTCATTTTCTGATCGGCTTAGTCCCTTTATTAATACGGGATCGCCAAAGCGGAAAAAAACGCCAACTTATCCAGCACGTTTTTACGCAGTGGATGCCCTTCTAGCCGTAACCCATCTCTGAGAAACATCCACACACACACACACACACACACACACACACTCATACGCTACGGACAATTTAGCCTATCAGGTCGAACCTTTTCGTATTTAGCCTAGCTTTAGCTCGAACCAGCATCCAGCAACCTTCTTGCTGTGAGGCGACAGCACTACCTACTGCGCCACTGCTTCGCCCCTATTTGGTAAACAGGTTTAGTCAAAGCAAAACAAAAAAAGTGCAGGATTTTTTTACATGGAGTGAAAATCTTATCTTTAAATATCTTCAAAATGTGCACTGTTTATTAATTGTGCACAATACATACAGTATTTTGTAGTAGTTAGGTTCATTCCCCTGTAGCGACCCCAGATTAATGAAGGGACTAAGCCGACAAGAAAATGAATGAATGAACATACGTGTATATGTAATGTGTAACTAAAAAAACATAAATAGCTGATTTAATTGTTGTTGTTTTTTAAGTCATACAACTGTGGTATACAGGATTATTTATAACAACACTGTAATTGTGACATAAAATATTGTGTTGCACATTTACATTCAATGTGATTCTTTTCTATCCTACAATACTTTCTGTGTGTTACTATTCAAATGTGTTATTTTTTGCCCTGACAATGTAGTTATGTTTTCTATGGTTCTGTTTACTTTATTTGCACAACAGCACAGTATAGCTGTTTGTAGTGTTAAGCAGGAAAAAAAACTGTAAAATGTACTGAATTTATTTATCAAAGTTTTTTTTTTGTTTTTTTTTTTGTAATTTGAAATGTTGTGCAACTTCGAGTTTTAAGCAAGAGAAAAACCTGTACTGTCTTTTATTTATCAAAGATTTCGTGCAGCTATTTTGCTCAAAAACAGTTTGATAATGTTTTATTAAAGGCTTGGAATCTCAAGTAACCATTTATGGGAAATTACAGGATATATATTGTATATTTGTATTTGATTTTATGCCCATATCAGGCAGACCTACTTGTCATTATCATTTATTTTCATGTCTCAATGTTGTAAGTTTCATATGTTCTGAAGCCCTTATAAACACTAATTGGTGTTTATTTCCATCATCTGACAAACTTCATATAACTACAGCCTCATTTTCAGTTTTCATTCACAGCCATTCTAAATTTACTGAAATCTTCTGTCAGAACGTTTTAGTCATATTAAGAGAAACTGTTTTGTACAATATTGCATCTTTACTATGTCAGCAACTCATTCAAGACCCACAAAAAACTAATACAGGAGACAACTGGTGAACAGCATATGTATTGTTTGTTATGTATCAGGATAAATATTGGATAATTTATATCACTGTTAGAACAGTCACGTTGTAAAGTGATTTGATAAAATGAGACACAAATATAATCTCAGTCATAACTTTAGAAGCATTTTATTTTTTGTCGTCCACTTCCAAACACAGCTCCAACGTCATCATTAAATTTGCTGATGACACAACGGTGGTGGGCCTAATCATTAATGATGATGAGATGACCTACAGAGAGGAGGTGCAAACACTGGTGCAGTAAGGAAACCACCTCTCACTCAACATCAACAAAACCAAGGAGCTGGTGGTGGATTTCAGGAGAGAGAAGAAAGAACACACCCCATCACCATCAACGGGACACCAGTGGAGAGAGTCAGCCCTTTCAAGTTTCTTGGAGTACACAGCGCTGAGGATCTGACATGGACTGCTCACACAGATGCATTGATGATGAATGCACAACAACGCCTTTTCTTCCTCAGATGTCCCAGGAGGCTTGGAATGAGCCCCCACATCCTCTGCTCATTCTACACCTACACTGTGGAGAGCATCCTGACTTGCTGCATCACCACCTGGTGTAGAAACAGCACCAGCAGCAATCGCAATGGTCTACTTGAACTGCTGGATGTGTAGTAGGAGGTGAGCTTCCCTCCCTCCAGGATATCAATGACAGGCGGTGCATGAAGAAAGCCAAGAGAATCATCAGCGACTCCAGCCGCCCAAGCCATAAACTTTTCTTTCTGCTATCCTCAGGTAGACGGTTAGTTAGGTAGTTAGGTAGTTAGGTAGTTAGGTAGACGCACCAGTCGACTGAAAGAAAGTTTCTTCCCTCAGACTATCAGGCTGATGAACACTTAACACACCCCACACAAACTCTTCCATACCCCTCACTGCATACCATCAAGATGTAGCATGCACTGCACTTTAACCAATTCATACTTAAAACAATACTGCCTACAACTATGTATACACCTATTCTTTGTACGTATCACTGTCAGCATTGCCAATTTTACATTGTCCTGTTTTTTGGGAGTACGCTGTTGTATGTTGTTGTATTTTGCACTGTACTTTGCACTTTCTGGAGCCAGCACCTAAGCTTTTCACTCATCATAGCACACGTGCTGCTGATGATGTGACAAAAACAAAGATTTGATTTGATTAAAAACTGTCAAGCATTGATTATAAAACAAAGCATTTGTATTTTTTGGGACATAAACTGATAATAAAGATTTTTATTGAACTTGTTTATATACATTTTAATGTAAATGAATTAGACATAAAATCCAATTAATTTGCAATTCAGCCTATTTGATTCAAATAGAACAGGTTCAAATAGTTTTGCTCAATTTGGGTCTTGGATACTAACCAGCGGTGCATTTCCCAAAACCATCGTTAGCCAACTAAGGTCGCAAGTTCCGTCGTTACAAACATAGTTTGTTGATTTGCCGTTTTCCAAATTTTTTGCTCCAATGAACATTCGCAAACTGCGTCGCAAACTTGAGCACTCGCAACTACAGCTCTGGAGCTGTAGTTAGAAGCATAGTTCCTGGCTGTGTTCTATTCCCACTTATGCTCCTTATGCCATATTCATTCAGAACATTCTAACATTAAACTCGGAGTGATTAAAAAAAAAAAAAAAAAAAACTATTAAAGTCATCTCTCTTAGGTGTCATTTGCTTTCAAACTATTTTTTACAGTTTAGTTTTAGCGATCTTCATGTTTACAATTGTGCTCTCTTCGCAGTGCACTTTGAAAACATTAATGTCATTTTGAACACAGCCTCATGGCGAAAACTATAAGTGACCTATTATTTAAAAGTGGAATTTATGTTACGTCTTCGAAGCTTGTGAAAACAAAAAGCATACATTAATTTGTTTCATTTATAGTTATTTATTAAGTATCTCTACTGTGACATGGGCCTGCTGGTTAAATCTTTCTGCAGTGGTTTACATGTTAAATTGTAAAAGTAGACTTTTCAAAAAATATAAAAAATAAAATATAATAAATAGCCTCATTATTTATTTATGTGTTTTATATGATATTAGAATACGTGTTAGCTTTTGTAAGTGATTCTATATTTTAGAATAGAATATGTAATGTTCAACTTCTCAATAATATTAGTAAAGCAAACATAGGCCCTATGTGCCATTTACATATATTTCAGTTGATATGGAAAGCGAGTTCATGTTTTTACCAAATCTAATACTGGATTTTATTTTAAATGTGTGTGTGTTTAAAACAACATAATTTGCACAAAGAAATGATGGGTTTTTCTCTACAGAAGTAGTTATTCCACCCAGTTTAGACCATGATTATGATCGTTTTACGTTATAACTAATGTTGTTCAAGCGATAGATCTGCGACAGAGAAACTACAGGTTTTGGGAAACACTCGTCACTGCATAGTTCATTTCCCAAACGATGCATTGTACTATGGTAGTACAGTGGCAAGTTACGTCGTTGTTTGGGAAACGCACCCAAAAAGATAAATAAAAATGATTAACTATCTTCATTTGATGTGTTGCATATTTTCAGCTAGTTATAAGTCAAAAACATTATATAAGAAATATTAACATTAACATTACAAGTTAACATTATAAGTTAAAACATGGTAACCAGAAAATTTGCACTAATTGTGCTACATTAACCATAGTTTACCCATGGTGTATTCAAAAATATGGTTATACAATTAGTACACAGACAAAAAAAAAAGTACACCCCTTATTGAAAAATCAATATTTGTATCCATTTCTCAGTGAATATAGACATTGTATTTTGGTGCATTTAAACCAAACAGATTTATTAAACAGATGTATTTCTTAAAATAATATTTTAGTCATCAAACAAATAAAAAAATTGGAAGATAATACAATTAAATTCAAGCAAAATATTGAAAAAGAATTATAAAACAACAATTTTTTTTTTAAAAATCTATTTTTTGCTTCTTTTGATTTTTCTTCTTTTTAAATTTGTATTTAATATTTTTCTATCACATATAAATTTGTGTGTACTAGTTTTTGGCCCGTTATCATAAATTATTTTGCTAGATAAGCTGTAGATTTGGCTTCAGTACTGACTAATCTAATGTATATGCAAACATATATAGTTGTATAGCTTCTATTAAAACTACGAATTTAAAAGATAGATTTATGAGGGGTGTACTTGTATATGCTGAGAACTGTATATAGTTAATTTTTATATATGGTATTTTTTCTGATTTTTTATCTATTTAAAATTTAATGGCAATTTTTTTTACTTGTTGACCAAAGTTTTGTTTAGTTGTTTTCCCATTATAGCGGTGTTTGTTTCTGTCTTTCCATTTCTTTTTTTATGAAGTATGTCTATATAAACAACAACAAAAAAGAAAAACTATGAAAAATAAGCCTTATTGGAAAACATTCCAAGATCATCTGTCCAACATGTGCTTTTGTCCGTAAATTCACAGAATGATTGACAGACCCAATATCAAATGAATTTTTTTTTATGTTTGTTTGTTTGTTTTTGGTATGCCATTTTTCTAAATTTTCAAAAGTCCTGTCATTCAGTGTTTTCTTCAGGGTAATATTTGATTTGTGTTTCTAAATTCAAACTATTGTAAATGAATCACAAAAGAGACATTAGACAAAATGACTATCTGACAGACAAACAAGAGCTTAACCTGGAGAGCCATTTGGTGTTGATAATGGCCCGATCGAGGCCTGTCTGCCATCCCTGCCTTAAAGTCAGTGTCCACAACATCTGCCATAAGCTCCGCGTCACAGTGTGTGGCCTCACAAACAGACAAGACCAATTAGTGCCTCGACAACAGTGATTACTGCCAGAGCCACACACTCTCTGTCCCCGCCATCCATCTCATGCTCAAAATCACATGTGGCACTTTTCGCTGATGATTTTTATTGGGTTGCTTACCCGGCTCCATCTGTAAAGTGTGTTCCAATATGTCCACATGGCTACTGAAGTGCTGCAAAGCAGGCTGAGAAGAATGGCTGTCGTCCCTTGGTAACAATGCTGGACTGAGCTGTCAGACCTTGTAGCTGCTTTTGAATTAGATTTCACAATTTGTGAGCAACAGTAGAAATCTATCATGTTTGTAGCAATTCGCTGGTGTGTTTTTATAATATTTGATGAAATAACATTTTAATATGGAAATGTGTTGTATGAAATGCCTGAATAGGATGCAAAACTCTTAAAAACACACCCCATCATTTGAAATGTAAATCTATTGAATGGATTTTCTAAATAGTGAATAGTATACAAAGTTCTTAAAAATACACAATGTTGTGAATTATTAAGACTTTTTAAAAGGAGCTTTAATATTACATTACATTATATTATTCATTCATTCATTTTATTTTCAGCTTAGTCTCTTTATTAATCTAGGGTCGCCACAGCAGAATGAACCACCAACTTATCCAGTATATGGTTTTACACAGCAAATGCCCTTCTAGCTGCAACCCATCACTGGGAAACATCCATACACACTCATTCACACACACATACACTATGGACAATTAAAGAGCCATGAAACCCCCTCGTTTCAGCAGGGTGTTTTCACACCTCTACTTTGGAAAAAGTCAGAAAAGTGGGCGTGTCCAGCTCTGTTTAGGGGGGAGTGTCGGAGGAACTAAAGTGGGAGGGTGTGGGAGTGTCTATTTAGGCACGCGCGAGTTTCAGTCAAAATACACACAGGAGAAAGTGATGGTGTTTAACCTACATGGACATCTGTAGTCGAATTATTTGCCAAATTATTAAATGTTGGACATTAACTGCAGTTTGGCTCTTTCATTCAGGTAATTCATTCATGCCCCTCGCGACAAACTAGATATTTGATTCGAGGATCTACTCTAAGCGTGTATTTTTCATGCAATGTTTGATACCGCACGGCGAATGAGAGAAAAAAACTCAGCATTTTCCGGAAACTTAGATGCACACGGCAGGTAGCGTCAGAAAGCCGCGTGTGTTATTCCGGTCACAAAATGCGGTGCTAACATGTTTGCACTCAGTGCAATAGTTAACTTAATTCGATACGAACAAACTGAATAAACAAAGAGCATTGGTCGCTCACTTACCAAATCTGTAGAGACAGGACAATCACCAGCAACTAGAGCCGCGTCTTTATGAAGAGAATACTACAAGCGAATCCGGATCTCAGCGTTTGCAGATGAGAACAGCTCTCAGGTAAACAATAATCCTCCTTAGACACGTAAGTTATTGTTGTCGAGCGTCGCGTACACTGTTAATCCACACGTGACTCCAGATGAGCTCTCACAGAGAGAAAATGAAAACGAAACTTAATGGCAGCAAACTATAAAAGCAACACTTCACGCTTGTTTTGCCAACACAACGTGGCGTCTCTGTGGTGTAAACACGGTGACACTAATGAATATTAATGAAGTTGCACAATAGAGCGCGCTGATTGGTTTGAACCAAGCTTTACTCATGCATTAATGCATCACACTGTAAGACGTAATAAGACGCCCAGTCTGCACGCTGGAATACGCTATTATGTCATGACCGTGACGCAGCTTCAAAAATTAGTTTCAAACAGGAAGTACGAATTTGCTTGAAATAACGCAAAAACAACCAATTTACACTTTTTAGTGAAATATAGGTGTCCTAATAGTGTTTTTAGCAGTGTGGGACACATATACGACTGTCAACAGCTCAAAAAATGTGTTTTGGTGTTTCGTGACCCTTTAAGCTTACACAAATGACCTGTGCGTGTGCACCTCACGATACGGACGAGGTTTTTATACTTGACGCATTTGCGGTTGTGATATTTTTTTAAAAATGACAGGGGGCGGTAAAAATAAACTGAGTGTAAAGTCAGACGAATAAACAGAGAAGTAGAACGTTTCCGAAACTACGTCATATAATTAATATCATTTAATGTTAATGTTATTATTTTTATAAATTATTTTAATGATTATGAAGATTTATATAACCATTTAAGATTTTTTTTTATCAAACTTTGATGAATCTCTTGCTTTTGTCCCAATCTTGGTAAAATAAGTTAGAAATATGCTAGCAACATGCCTAAAGATGATATTATTTTTTTACACTATTGTATGCTATTTTCATTAGTATAAGTGTTGATAATTGGTGAAAATTCTGACAAATGCACATTAAAAACTCTGCTAATATGCAACCCCAGGGGCGGACTGGCCATCTGGCAATTCTGGCAAATGCCAGAAGGGCCGGACCATTTTTTAAATGTGGGCCGGTATGCTATTTTTTTTAATAACGATTTTTATATGTATTGTTTTTACATGCAGGCAGCTTTTATCTCTTGCAAGATGTGAATATTATGATGATGATGATGATGATGATGATGATGATAATAATAATAACAATAATAATAATAATAATAATAATGATAATAAATGTTAAGCATTGGCCCAATCAGCAATCGCCGACTGGTTTCGAGATGGGCCGACCCAATCAGAGGTTACGTGGATGTAATCAAAATTTGGCGAGAATGTCAAACAAACAGTAAGTGCAACACAAGCAAATTGTCAGAGATGGACCGTAGAAAAAAGGAAAGGCGGTACCGAAAAGCCCAGAGAAAGCCAAAAATTGCTCTAAAATCAGACGCTGCCAAATGCATAAAATGAACTGAAATTGTTTTGTGAGGACAACGTCGACAGCAAGAAGGTCAATGGTTCAAACCTCGGCTGGGTCAGTTGGTGTTTCTGTGTGGAGTTTGCATTTTCGAGTGGGTTTCCTCCTGGTTTCCCTTACAAGTCCAAACACATGTGCTATAGGTGAATTGGGTAGGCCTAATTGTCTGTGGTGCATGTGTGAATGTGTGTGTATAGGGGTTTCCCAATGCTTTGGAGGACATCCGCTGCGTAAAATATGGTACTGCTTACATTATTTCACCATCTATACAACAATATAAGTAGTGAATGTGCGTGTCCGTGGGTGGGGCTGTGTCGGTGTGGTAATGTGGGCTGGTGTGGCTACAGTGCCAGGGCTGATTTTTAGTCCCAGTCCGCCCCTGTGCAACCCTAACCCTAACCCTGACCCTAACCCCTAACCCTAACTCTACTAATACGAATTAGGGTTAGCCCTAACCCTAATTGACTAATTAATTAATTAATTAATTAAAATCAGGTGTGGGATGTTGGACACTTCTCTCCAATGTTGATTTACAAAATAACCATATATATTTCATATATACTTGATGTTTTATTTGTGAATTGTAAAATTTATGCTACTTTAAACTGGACATTTACAACACAACCCAAAATGACTTTTCATAAACTGAATTACTTTGGGTTGAAAACCCATTCATCCATTGTAATAAGCTGAATTAAAAGACTAATAAAAATAAAAGTTCATTATTAGCTGCCACTGAGTTACTAACACACTCTCTGGATACGCTTCTGTAAAAATGACAGTAATGGCAGATTAGTTTCAGAAAACCCTATCAAAAAGTCAAACCATGCATAATAACAGTGCCCCCCTCATTTAATTAGTTTCAAGAGCTTGAATACAGAAAGATTTCCTGTATTTGTGCCTCCTCAAGCTCAGACAACAGCTGTATTCCATTCTTTTGTTAGCAGAAACTCATTTTTTGCCTGTGAACCTGATTTGATAGCACTACAAATTCAGAGCTAAAAATCAATAAGACTGTAGTGTTATGAAAGAGAGACAAAGACCTTTAAATAAAACAACATTTTCCCCCTGAGAGAGTAATAAGCTTTTCTGAGAAAAAAGAGAGAAAGAATGAGGATAATGAATTGTAAATCATAATCAATTACAATATAATAATACAATGTATTTTACATATGCAATTAGCCACAATAATCTGTTGTCCACCTTTTATGATGGTACAATTATAGCTAAACAATTAAAACTTCATTATCATTTATTTAGCAAGAAATTATAACATGTATTAAAAGTTAAAGTAAAGGCATTCATAGGGCTCTATTTTAACGATCTAGGCACAAAACCTAAAGCGTATGATGCAAAAACATTAGAGGGTGTCCGACTTTTGCTATTTTACAAATTTTACAATTTTACAGTTTGCGCCACGGCACATAGTCTAACGGGGTTGTGCTTAATCTTTTAATGAGTTATGGATGTGTTTTGAGCATAACTCCCATTCCCGTTAAGAGTAAGTTGCCTATGTGCATTTGCATTTACATGGCAGACTTAGTAAGTGAAAAAAGTAAATGGACAAACTGAATGCATCTGAGAAAACGCTAAGAGGTCAATTGCAGCTCAAGGATAAAGAATGAGCCTCCTCCATTTAGCCTCTTTACTTTATTTTTACTTTACTTTTACTCTTTACTTTACTCCTTTACTTTCATGGATAAGAAAACCGTGTTGTTTGCACTCCACTAAAGACATCTATTGGCCTAAATATTTAATTTTGTTTGTTAAGCACAAAGATTTGTTTCAAAACTATTTTTAAATTCAGTTCTAATTTCCAGCAAATGAATAAATGAACAATAATAATGAAGTGTGGTCAAAAATGTTTGGAGTTATAGCCAAACACATGTCCTATTCTTATGCCCCATATGGTGATGCATACGTTTCCAAAAACCAACAGGCAGAGATATCTAAACTTGTTTTTATTAAAGCAAATATAAATATTCCTAAAATAAATAAGACATCTAATGATAATAATAATAACATTAATTAATGCAAATTTTCATAAATAAACTGTTTTTTTTCTTTAATAGTACATATACAATTTTGTAACATTTAATCCTTTATTTTTTTTCCATGTGTACTGAAATTTGTGTATTGCTGTACATCCTGTGTGTATTAAGCATTAACCTGCATAGGTGCACAACTAATGCACTATGCCCTGGACCTTTTACTTGGTCAATGGGGTTGTCGATTTTGAGTTCCTCAAAATAGCAAAACGCCTTAACACACTTACTTTTATAAACCAGCACACTCATGAGTTCAAAAAGTGGCGCAAATGGATTTGCTATTTAAACAACGTGGTGCAAAACATGAAAATTAAGGTTGTGCTGGTCTGAAAATAGTAATAAATCATGCCAAACACGTCTTGCACCTTATTGTGCCGGGTGTATTATAGGGCCCATAATGTCCAAAACGAATTTATAAAGATACTGTATAACTTAATATAAATGCTACAATGTAGAATGCTGGAAAACATGGCATAAATGTGCTATAAGCCTAGCATGCTAGCAACATGCTAAAACATGCCGTCAATCTGCTTAAACATGCTATGCTATGGTAATGTCAATCTGCTTAACATGCTATTACATTATAGCACATAGTAACAACATGCTATAAAACATGGCACCAATGTCGCATGTATATGTACATGTACATACATAGGGCCCTATCATACACCCGGTGCAGTGTGGCGCATGGCGCGGCGCAGTAGTCTTTTGGTAGTTTCAGCTTGGCGCAAGAGTCGTTTTGAGGCCTTGCGCCACGCTGTTTAAATAGCAAATGCATTTGCGCTCATTTGAGCACCCATAGGCGTTCTGGTCTAAAAAGGAAGGCGTTCTGAGGCGGACCGCTGGGGCGTTGCTATTTTGAGAAACTATAATAGATTTTTCATTAAACCAAAACTACCCGGTCTAAACTCCGGCGCAGAGTTATGCCTCGTTTACGCACTTCTTAATATGCACAAGTGAGCAATAGGCAAATATTTTTACATATGAAAATATTTATATATTAAGGATATATATAGGATATAATAAGAATAGATATAGAATATAAATATAAAGGATTAAAATATTACAAAACATATTATTTTCTAGCCTACATAAATATAAAAAAACCACTGCTTTTATGCCTTCTTCATCTCGGGAGGCTTTTTCAGTTCATTCATAACAATTTGCTTTTGTATAATGTTATTATTATTAGCAGTATTATTTATTATATCCATATTTATATTTGTTTTATTAAAAACAAGCTTAGATTTGCCCACCTGTCAGGTTTTAGACCATATGGGGCACAGCATGGGTTTTAGGATATAACTCAGGTTTTTGAGCACATTTTGTTATTATTATTCATTTATTCGTTTGACTGAATTTAGAAATAGTTTTGAAACGAATATTTGCGCTTAACAAACAAAAGTATTTATTTATAGACTAATTGATGTCTGTGCAGAAAGGTTTCCCTATCCAAGAGCGAATGTGAAAGTAGTTCCATTATCTCTCATTCTCATGCAGTAGATGCTCTGTTTAACAGTTTTCTGTTAAAAAACTGTTAACTGGTAACTGCTTGCTTGTCAAATGCTCATTTTTTCCACTTGGACTTACTTTGCGTCCTGTAAATAGCGAATGCGTTCTTGGCGCGACGCAGCTGACTCTTAAAGGGAATGGGAGATGAGACTCTAATTGGTTTATTCTCAAAACACACCTATAACTCATTAAGAAAATAAACTTAACCCTTTTAGACCATGCACCACGACGCAAGGCAGATTTCCCGTCCTTAAATTAGCAAAAACGCGTCCTGACACGCCCTGAAAGCGTTTGCGCCCTGCGTTTTGCGCTCTGCGCATGGACCGTCAAAACAGAGCCCATAGAGTTGAAGTCAGAATTATTAGCCCCCTTTGAATTTTCTTTCTTTTTAAAATATTTCCCAAATGTATGCCTGATAAAGTTTTCCTTCTGGACTAAGTCTTATTTGTTTTATTTTAGCTAGAATAAAAGCAGTTTTTATTTTTTTTTATCCATTTTAAGGTCAATATTATTAGCCCCTATATATTTCTTTTTCGATAGTCTACAGAACAAACCATCATTATACAATAACTTGCCTCTTTACCCTAACCTGCCTTGGTAACCTAACAAATCTACTTAAGCCTTTAAATGTCACTTTAAGCTGTATAGAAATGTCTTGAAAAATATCTAGTAAAACACTATTTACTGTCATCATGGCAAAGATAAAATAAATCAGTTACTAGAAAAGAGTCATTAATACTACTAAGTTTGGAAATTTGTTGAAAAAATCTGCTCTCCATTAAACAGAAATTGGGCAAAACAAATAAACGGGAGCGAATAATTCAGGGGAGGCTAATAATTTCTGACTTCAACTGTATTGAACACAATATGTATGTATGTATGTATGTATGTATGTATGTATGTATTAGTGATCCTGCAATTTGTTTATGATATTGAAACTGTTCTGTAACCTCCATAGTTAACTACACACACAGATTTTTCTGTTTTGAATAAATAAATTGTTTGTATGTGGCATTATTGTATTTTGCATTTCCACCATCCCTTTAATTACTCTCTGAACTGGCTCTGTACACATTATGAAGGAATGCTATGAGCGAACTGAAATGACTGTTAACATAATATAATACAATGATGTTCATTACATGATTTCTAATTCCAGTTAAACTCAAATTGTCTTTGTGTATTTTTGCTACATTCAATAATGGAATACATCAAATATTTGGCAAAATATATATGTTTACTCAGAATATATAAAAGCATATATATGTAAAATTAAATGTCCTTCTAGTGTTGATTTTACTACTTTTTACTAAAAATCATACATGGTTTCAACATTTTGCCTTTAAAAAATTGGCTACATAAAACAGAGCACCCACAAAACATCTGCATGTTATAGTATTTGCTAGTAAATGCCATAAAATGGTCTTTCTTGATGCAAACAGCTCAATATGTCTCACACAGACACATCTGTGTCCATTAAATTTTTACACTCTCCAAACTCATCCACCAAACATCTGCTGGGAGATGTCTGCAGTTTATGGGCAAGTTAAAATGCAGAAATATGTTGTAAATAGAGATAACAAGGCCTGGATGTCCAGCACAAGAGTGACATTCATGAAATAAAACAACAAAGTAGAAGGAACTTCTAGAATAATCTTTTAAATAAAGTTAGCCTAATTTAACAGCGTAAATAAAATGATAATGTGGTGCCATTACCATTAACAATATAAAAGTTACTGCCTAGATATAATCTGAACAATGTGATATAATGATGGCCCACCAGCTGCTCTAGTTCTATAGCTTTGACAACTAGACTGTTCAGATTTTAGCAGGTCGTAAAAAGCTCATATTAAGGGATCTAAAAGAAGAGACACTGCACTGAATGTGATCCAATGAGATGTGGAGACCTTCTGCAGCTAAAAAATATTTTATTAATCTAGTTTATGACATATATAACATAATTTTCGCCACTAAAGGACATGTATTTACAGTGTTGAATCATAGGAGTTGCCTTTTTCATTATAATATCCTGAGAGATTTCTGCAGAAATCATGTTTATGTATGAGCTAAAGTATTCAAAATGTATTAGCATGGTAGTTTTCGTGTGCTTTCACAACTGTGAATTGTTTCAGTTGTTCCGAAACAGGGATTAAAATTGTTACATTGTTGCTCTTTGTTCTTGGTGCGGTTCCCTTTCACACGGCAAAGTTTCTAAACAGACCAAAAGAGCTAAAACCAACACATGCGAGTAAACTCTCCTCACATTGGTCAGTGTCACGGTTTATTCTGTTTATTTTGAGTCCCGCCGGTCAGGGGGGTGGTAGTGGTTTGGTGGTGTTTTACAGGGTGCGTGTGACGTGTCTGAAAAGCGAGGGCGGATGCGGCGGGGAGGGGTGCGCTTCGTATTTCAGAATTGGGTGGGAAATGCGGGATTTCCGGGAGATTATTACCCGTTTGTGGGCACCCAGGAGTCTCTTTGTATTTGCGGGAGACTAACGAAACTTCCAGGAGACTTGAGATGTCTGGAATGACCTCCCGCCCTACTCATAATTCTCTCTTCATATAGCCGTATGCCTATTATATATCCATAATACACTGTGATATAACCGGGCTTGGATTATATCGCATTCTCACTACAATCGATCCGCTCCAGAGTTCGTTTCAATCAAGCCAAGACCACTTCATTCAAGCAATCTGCGCGGATCTGAGCGCGATTGGTGGATTCACATATGCCAAATGAACCGTGCTAACTGGGCAAATGAGACAGGTTCTGAAACAAAAGTCTATGTGTGAAAACACCATGAATCAGTGAAAAAAATTCAAAAAGAAACAAGAACGCTGAAACAAAATATTGTACTGTACATGACTTATGTGAAAACACATTTACAATATGATCATAGATGTAATTACAATGTTATAACAACAGCGTTAATACATAGTAACAATAATGCAATAACATAGTTATTACATCCAAAATAAAAGTCATTTTTCATTACATTTAAGTACATGAAATATACAAAGAAACATTTGGGTATAAAAATAATATCTTGGGTGTAATTAAAATGTTATTGCAATGTAATGACATAGTAATTACAAAGTAACAACACAGTAATTAAATTAAAGATAACAGTTTGTAATTACATACATACTATGTATATTTAAGCTTATAACTATGATTTACAAATGCTGTACATGAAATAAACAAAAACACATTTACAATACTATCTTAGATGTAATTACAATGTCATAGCAATGTTATTACATAGTAAATAGTAAATAATTTAATGACATGGTAATTACATTCAAAAGTTTGTATGTAAAGGCGTACTGTGTAAATTTATCTATACAACTGTAATTAAACAAATACTGTACATGCAATATACAAAGAAATATTTATATTTATGAATCTTACCTGGATGTAACTACAATGTAATAACAATGTAATGACGTAGTAATTCAATTGTAACAACATAAGAATTGCATCCAAGATAAAAGTTTGTAATTACATATTGCATGTGTACTGTGTATAGGTATATAACTAAAATTTAGAAATATAGTACGTGAAATATACAAAAACACATTTGCAATACTATTTTTGATGTAGTTACAATGTTATTACACTTACAATGTTAGACAATATTATTACATATAAACTATACTTTTGTGAAAAAGTAATTACATCCCAAATTAAAGCCTGCAAATACTTATATACTGCATATATGTATGTATAAAAGCACAAATACTGCATGCGAAATATATGGAACATGTATAGAACTATAATTTACAAATGCTGTACATGAAATATACAAAGACACATTTACAATACTATCTTAGATGTAATTACAATGTTATGACAATGTAAATACATTGCTATTACATAGTAACTATATTGTAATGACTTGGTAATTACATACAAAAATAAAAGTTTGTATATACATGTGTACTATGTACATTTCAATAAACAAACACTGTACATGCAAAATAATTATGAAAATGTTATAACAATGTTATTACGTTTCTATTACACTGTTATTACAATGTTATAGCAATGTCACTACATGGTTGTAACAATGTTATGACATTGTAATTTAAATGTTATGGCACTGTTAATACAATGCTATAACAGTGTTATTACAATGTTTTAACAATGTTATGACAATGCGATGACAATGTTATGCCAATGCTATAACAATCATATCTGTCAACATTGGGATGTGAAAATAAGGGATATGCCACCTGAATAAGGGATTATCCCTTATCCCTATAATTAGTCAGTAATATGTTTTAAAATTATTATTAACAAAAGAAAAATAAATAAATAAATATTAGTAGCAAATACATTAGCAAACAGTACAGCTTATTAAAATTAATAGCTATGATAATGACATAGAATCAAGCTATCAAATCTCATTAGCCATTTCTCCACTGTATAACTTATACATTCTGATTAAAAAGCAACGAATGAATCTCTCATTTATTAAGATTTTTTTATTACATTAAATAACAGGTGTCACTTTAAGAATGCACACATCTAACGTTATAATGAAAGCATTCTACTGTTTTCCTTACATTTTATGCTCATTTAAGACAAAATTAATTGTGTTTGGAAAAAAAAAAAACACTTAGATTGACATCCTTATATGTTATTATTATTAATTATTTATTGTTATTGCACTGTTATAACAATGTTATTACAGTGTTATGACAATGTTATTTTAAAGTTATAAAAATGTTATAACATCATAACTATACTGTTGTGACAAAGTAATTACATCCAAATAAAAAGCCTGTAAATACTTACATACTGCATATATTTGTGTATAAATACACAAATACTAGTAAATAGGTTCTGTTATAATGCTGCTCTGTGCAGTATAATAAACACACAACATATTAAAGCATCTTTAGTGTTTTCCAGTTTTCTATAAAACCAAGCGTGGGGTGAAAATAGGGTGTGTAATGTCATTAGCATGAATGTCCACTGCATTTGTCCACAAGATGTCAACACTAAACCATAGTTTCACAGTGATTAAAGGCATAGCGCACCCACTAATAAAATTTCTGTTTGCATTTACTAACATTTGACTTGATCCTGTTTTTTTTTTAATACACAATAAGATATTTTGTAGGATGTTGGAATTTGGTAACTATTGCAATCCATAGCTGGCAGCCATCCATTCATCCCTTTAACTGACAAAAAAAGTCTATTAATTAACAGTTTCTGTATTTTTCCGTGTGTTTTTGCATTTGGTTTGCATTAGGAGATCTTGATCCTGGTCAGTCAGTATTTGATACTAAAATGTAAAATCTACAGATTAACAAATTGAATTTGTTTTTGCTATTATTTTTCATACAGTCATTTTCCTTCGGCTTAGTCCCTTTATTCAGCAGGGGCTTATGGACAGTTCCATCTGCAACCCAGTACTGGGGAAACATCCATACACACTTATACACTAAGGCCATTTTAGTTCATCCAGTTCACCTATCCCAAATGTCTTTAAACTGTGGGGGAATCCTGAGCACCTGCAGGAAACCCACACAAACATGGGGAGAACATACAACTCCACACAGAAATGCCAACTGGCCCAGCCTGGACTCGAATCAGCAACCTTGCTGCTGTGAGGCAACAGGGCTAACCACTGAGCCACCATGTCCCCTGCTATTCTATTTGTAGATTAAAATAATATATTGCATAAGAAATATAAAAATATTTGATTCAGCTAATTAGACCAATCGGATTCACATACAACATTCTCAACTAAAAGGTAAAGAAGCAACATTACCAGAAACATTGTTTAAACTCATTACCTTAAGAATTTAGGAAGTAGCTTTCATTATCAACAATGAGACAATTCATCTCTTGAAATGATGTAAATGTCAA
Source organism: Danio rerio (assembly GCF_052040795.2). Classification (NCBI taxonomy): domain Eukaryota; kingdom Metazoa; phylum Chordata; class Actinopteri; order Cypriniformes; family Danionidae; genus Danio; species Danio rerio. The sequence continues at coordinate 21,700,988 of NC_141022.1, forward strand.
CAAAATGTACTTTGTTCAACTTTTTAACATAACATCTTGTCAAAGCAGATAAAAAAAATTATATATATATATATATATATATATATATATATATATATATATATATATATATATATATATATATATATATATATATATTAGGGATGGGAAGATAAACCGATATGTATCGATACGCGGTCATGCGCGTGAACGATGCGAGTGCATCGGTAGAGCAGCAGAGGATGAATGAAATATTAAAAGCAAATCGAGATGCATCGGTTTTTGCGAGATGCATCGATTTTTCCAAGATACAACTTATCTTTTTAATAAAGAATGTATTATTTATTTTTTTAACAAGTGTTGTCAAACTGTTTTTAGCGCATAATTTAATCGACCTACATAAAGTATGCCTTAGCAACGGATTTGCGGATGTGTACACTACACTACAACTCAGGTCAGGTGTGCGGATTAAGCTAGTGGTGCGCCCTCAGAAAGCACGAGAAGCAAAATAAACATGTCGGACGCCGAGACAATTTATTCCCCACTGGGTTTTAAATCTAAAGTATGGCAACATTATGGATTTTACAAGAAAGAAGGACGACTTGACAAGACAGATGCAATTTGCAAAATGTGCCGCGCATCTGTAAAATACACGGGCAGTACGACGAATCTCATTTCTCACTTGAAGCGGCGCCATGGTGTAGTTGTGGATTCTGTGGAAGCATCTTCCAGTGTTCCTGCATCCTCTGCTTCTTGCTCTGATTCACCTGTAGCTAACAGCTCTAAAAGTGGTGAGAAAAGCATTGAGAGTTTTTTCCATGCCCCGCTTGCTAACAGTTCCGCGCGCTCTACGGCAATCACGTATGCTATTGCATTGTTTATATGCAAAGATATTCAGCCTTATAGTGTCACTGAGAACGAAGGTTTTAAACACCTCCTCCATGTCTTGGAGCCTCGTTATAAGATACCAAACCGAAAGCTATTCTCCGATAAACAGATTCCTGCTCTGTACGACAAAGTAAGAAGAGAGATAGAGGAGTCCCTGCACAAAGCCCAAAGAGTCGCGGTTACAGTGGACGGCTGGACATCGTGCGCTACAGCATCATATGTAACTGTCACAGCACACTACATAGATGACGAGTGGGTTCTCAAAAACCACGTTCTGCAGACCAGAGTATTTAACGAGGCTCATACAGAGAATAATTTGGCCGTTTTACTTCAGGATGTGTGCCGCGAGTGGAAGATCGAAGAAAAGAGTCCCTCGTTAGTCACAGATAACGCCAGAAACATGATCCTGGCTGGTGCTGGTGCCAAGATGGACCCACACGTGAGATGCATTGCGCACACATTGAACTTGGCATCTCAAAAAGCCTTTAAGGTGGACAGTGTCTCTGAGCTGGTGGTGAAAGTTAAGAAGCTTGTTTCCTTTTTCCACAAAAGCCCCAAGGCAACTGACCTTCTGCGAGAAATACAGACACAGTTACACCTTCCCAACCACAAGCTCATCCATGACGTTTCCACCAGATGGAACAGTACCCTCGACATGTTGGAGCGTTTCTGGGAGCAGCAGCCTGCTGTACTGAACACCCTGCTGTCCAGGAAGATAAAGAGGCGTGAGGTTATGGCGAGTTTGACAGAAGATGACATGACACTAATCCCATAGATCATCAAATTAATGTCACCTCTGAAAATGGCAACCACACTCCTTAGTGAGGAAAAAAATCCCACAATCTCCATTATCTCTCCAATCCAAGCCAAACTGCAGAGACAATTCCAACCAGATGAGGGTGATCTAGAGGTTATTTCCCACATGAAAGACAGATTCAGGCAGGACTTTGATGGCCGTTATACATATCTTGAAGGCACTCTCAACTGTGCCTCAGCACTTGACCCACGTTTTAAAGATCTGGCTTTATTGGATGACAATGATGCCAAGGATATGGTATTCATGAAGATAACAGCCCCTTTCACACATACAGACCTTTCCGGAAAATTACTGGCAATTTTCCGGAAAGGTTGTATGTGTGAACAGGTCCTTTTTGAAAATACCGGTAAATTCGTTCTGGCTATTTTCCGGAAAGAGAAGTTGTAACATTACCAGCAATTTGCCGGAATGCTGCGCTGTGTGAATGCAGAAGGAAGATTCCCGTAATAAGCGCGTGCACGTGTAGAACGTGCTGACGTGAGACGTCTGCTTTAGCCAATCACAACAGTCAGACGCATTCACGTGCGCGCGGTTTGTGAGAATAAAAGCCTTTGAATATTTTTCCAGACACATTTAGCTGCTAGAAGTTAGTCAGATCACGTTTATATGTTCTTCTTAATGCCAACTGTGTAAATAATCATCGACGAGATGCTTATGATAAGCCGTTGTTTGTTTACCTTCAAGCTTTGCGTGCGCCTATGAGCGCCTGCACACGTAGTTACAAATTATGAACATCTCGACATGCGAAAGTGATCCTGCGAAAGTTGTTCACAATATTGATCATCCACAGAGTTTGTGATGTAGTCAAATGTTTACAAACACATGCGCAGCCGTTTAAAGCTCATTTGTGGTGAATGATGTCAGAATTTACCGGTATTTTCTAATGGATGTGTGAATGCTCTTTTCCGGAAAATTTCCGTAACGTCCTCGCCTGTGTGAACAGCGCTTTTTTGAATATACCGGTAAAGTCGTTCCGGAAATTTTCCAGATATTTACCGGTATCACTGTGTGAAAGGGGCTAACAACCGAGGTGGTACAGATGAATGGAGAGGTAAGAACATTTAAAGTAAGATCATTATTGCAGTTAAGAACTAATAATATATGCATATGCATTAAATTCCATGTTTATGTATTTTTAAGGAAGAGGTCAATGTCACAATACCGAATGAAGACCAGAAAGCAGGCACACTGGAAGAGGACCAGACAGCTGAAACAGAAAGCCACAAAAGCCCTTCCAAAGAAGACAAGACAGGTTGGTTTAAATGGAGAAAATGCAACAAATGTACAGAAGTATGTAGTGAAGATGCAATACAGTAAAGTAATTTTCAGATTGTAAATTAAAGGAATATTTTTAGCAGAAGTGATAAGCCTCTCCTCTGCCCTCTTCTGTAGATGATGCCCCTCCGAAGAAAAAGACTGCCATGGACCAGATGTTTGGAGATTTCCTGAGTGCAAGACCACCAGCAAAAACCATCAGGGAGAAAGCTAAGGATGAAATATAAAAATATAGGGAGAGGGACACTTTAGGTTTGGATGGGGATGTGTTGCAGTGGTGGAGACTGCAAGTAGATCTTCCACTACTATCAGCTTTAGCAAAAAGATATCTGTCCATCCCAGCAACAAGCGTACCAGCTGAAAGAGTTTTCAGCACAGCTGGAGACATAGTTACAGCTCAGTGTAGCTTGCTTCACCCTGATCATGTTGATCAGTTAATATTTCTAAAGAAAAACCTTTAACTGAGAGTGACTGACCAATGTATACTATTCAAAAATGCCATAAGGTGTCCTCCTGTTTACTTTATGGAATTTAATTTAATTTTAATTTTATTTTATTTTATTAGCCTGTTGTTTACAGTGACAGGGATGTTTCAAAGCAGCATAATACTGCTAGTTCACGGTGTTACGTTTTGAATATTCAGTGGCAAAATATATGTTTGTAAAACTTATTTTCATAGTTGAAAAGTTAAATCACAATTCTTGTTGTGCAATAGTAAACATTCTTTATTTATTATTTTATTACATTTTTTAAATATATATTGCACTTATACATTCTGTTTATCTTGGAAATACTTAAATAAGATGTGCTATATGTTCTAAAATGGCCCTCTACTGTAAACCGACACTTGGGCTCTGAGAGAAAAGCCAGTTTGTATAAAGTCTTGGTTTTACTTGGTTAATAAATAATCAAACTCATTCAATGGCACCGCATCTTCTTTCACATCATCACATAAACTTGATCTTATTAGTTAGTGCTGAATTATCGCATTGTATCGTGATATGGGTGTGAATCATATCGTGTTGCATCGCAATATGTCACAAATGTATCGTTAATATATCGGATCGTATACTTTGTATCGAGATGCGTATCAGATCGGCATTATAGCTCAGATGCCCAACCCTAATATATATATATATATATATATATATATATATATATATATATATATATATATATATATATATATATATATATATATATATAGGATAAATAAATGGAAATCACCCATCCATCACAAAATACCATGCCTATTATTCAAATAGAGCAAACATTTAACACTAAAACTATTTAGTGTAAATGGTGTGGTGAAACTGACTGGTTGTTCAGGTTACAAAATAAGAACAAGATCTCAAAAGAATCCAAATTGTTTTGATTTCAACTTTAAATTGGGAACATAATAACTTAAGCTTAGATATAAACAAGCTTAGATTACAAAACACAGTTCAAATTACTTTTCATTGACGGTCAAAGCAACCATACACAAAATAAGCTAACGGGACACATGAACAGTGTATATATGCATAATGTATATCTTAATTGGAGAATTTTGGCAGAAGTTCTAGAAGTCTCATGCATATTTATAGCAGTTCCAACAAGTGACACTAAAATTAAACACAGGAATCACACTTAAAAAAATAATAAAAAATCTGAATGAAATGGCAGAGGTAGCCTCTTGCTTGAGAATTTGTATCCCCCATCAATTGTTTGCAAGCACAGAGTGAGAAATTAACTTTAATTAACTTGTCACAGAATTAAAAACAAAACAGCCACAATCATATATGGTGTCATGGCAAACATGACTTGTTGTTGCATGAAATGCTGGAGGAAACCTGCGTCAAACGCTGACGTAATCAGGTTTTTCCAGGGTTTTAAAGTGTGTTTTTGGTCCATTGAAAGTCTTGCACAAATGCTTTTAAATCATGGCTGTCAAAATCAGTTTTTGAAGGGCAGCTGCCCTGCAGAGTTCCCAGCAAACACGCTCATGCAGGGCCCATGCTGTTTTTTTTTTTTTTGTTGTTGTTGTTGCAGGAACAGGTGTGGGTTGACCGTAACAGCAGGAAACAAGTTTCAAAATATGTCAGATTTTAGTTGTGTGAGAGGTTTGTAACCTAAAACAATGACACAAATGCAACTGTGGTAAGAAAGTGTATTCATAAACATTTACAATGAAAGAAACCTAGTCTGTTAAAAGCACACAGTTCAGGCAGCATTAAGCTACAATCCAAATCCAAACTCAAACAGTGATAATACACAAGCTTGCAAGAATATTCTGGAAAGGTAAGTCCCAGGTATGGACCACAACTGCAGGCTCTGTGTGAGAAGTCCACACTGACGGACAGCCCACATAAAAGGTTCAACCTACATTTTTTTTTTTCAATTTTAACAGATTTGTGTGTGTTGAGCAATAAGTTAAGAAAAGACACTGACACCTGTCAGCTTTAATTGTGGGGAAAACTAGATAATTTAGAGCTATTTTCAGCTAATTTCATTTTCCGGGTTTAAAATAATTTTGGGGGCAAGATCACAATCGGCAATGTAGCACAAATCTGCTAGTAAAGTTTTCCTATGAGAAGACCCTGCTTCTTAATTTATTCATAAGAGCACATGTTTCCAAAGGCAAGGCAGACCTGCCAAGCTGTGAGACCCAATGACTGGGTGAGACCGCGTCTGTGCACAGCACTAGTCGAATGTGTTTGTTCTAGCAAAGCTGTTGGTTTGCAGCAAGCACTTTTGTCGAGAGAGCTGCATGAGAATTAGGGAATTGCGGACTTTATTAGTTGAGTTCATTACCATTCAGAAATATTGCCTATCTGTGCTGCTGTGTTCGCCTGTTTAAAATCCTACAGATTACCGACAGGGTTCATAGTTGGATAGACAGGGCAAGAGACCTGCTGCACCTCTATTCATTGTGTCTGCATTCAGACCTGGAAATTGAGGAGAGAAGTCTTCCTTATTTATAGTGTTTACATGATCATCTTTATAATGTTATAACAAATTGTGGTTATGTTTATATGAAATTATGAATAACATTTGTAGCAGGAGATTAAATTACTTATTGTTTATTTATTTGCATTTAAACTTTGTAAACCATGAAAGCATGGCTCTCCTTACGGTTTGTGTCTCGTTTTGTGAACTGACAACAGTTGTTCAATGTTTGTGGCAGGGGCATGAATGAAAAGTTTATGGAACTTATATGAAATAGCAGAGGTGGCCCGTTGCTTGAGAATTTGTATGCCCCGTCAATTGTTTGCAAGCACAGGGTGAGAAATTAACTGCAGTTGAACTTTAAAAAAACAGCTAAAATCACATACTGTACATGGTGCCAGAGGAAACTTTTGTTGAATGCTGACGTAATGACTAATCAAACTATGTACTATAACTTGTAAAATGGGAAGATTAATGGAACATTCAAAAAGCAAATCATGTAAACACCTTAATCATATCATTGTCTTATTCAGATTAAGACAAATTTTTAGGTTACTGAAGTAAATGTTAACATAGTCACTGTCACTTCAGAGAATTGTTTCATCCCACTGTCAGTCCTTTTTTAGTCCTCTTAACATGTTAGTGTGTGTATGTCTTTAGGAACAGTGTGAAGGAAGACCAGTCACCTGACAGGAAGCAGGACACAATATATAAAGAGCGGCATGGCTGACACAAAAGGGCTAACAGCTTACAAGCCATTCTGGATTGTGGAGCTTCCTTTGATTGGACTTCCCTTTCCAAAATGTTGTTGCAAGCTTGTGTGCTATCACTGTTTTGGATTGTGTACTTGTGTATACCATTGTATATGAACCATCATTTAGTTTTTTAGGGTTTGACAAATTGAACATTTTCCCAGTGATTCGTTGCCGCTGGAAGGGCATCTGCTGTGTAAAAAATATGCTGTATAAATTGGCAGTTCATTTCACTGTGGCGACTCTAGATTAATAGAGACTAAGCTGAAAAAACAGAATGAATAGAATTGAACGGTATGCTTTCAACAGACTTGAGTTTCCTGTTTTATTGTTTTGTTTTAAAGTCCAGTGAATGTTAGTGAATGAGCCTTTATTTCTTTATTTTAACACTTACAAACCTCTCACACAGCTAAATATGACATATGTTAAACTTTGTTGCCTGCTGTTGAGGATGAATGTTACATAGAGATTACCTAGTTCCTCGCCTAAATAAAGCCACCGGAATGGCATTATGAAAATGAATAAATCCAGGTAATGACTGAACTGAAAACTATTTATACTAAAGATTTGTTCTTGTAGAATATATTGCAGGCCATGTGTGGGCCTAGTGGGGGTTTACTGGGGGCTAGGTGAGCGCTGCCCTTACAGGGCCAACACTTAAGACTTTGGTATAGCTCGAAACAAATCTGAAAAATAAATCCAGCCAAAATTAAGTTAGTTTGTTGGACGTTTGAAACCGCTCATGGAAGCAAACTTTTTGAGGGATTTCGTTTTAGGTCCTAAACAACTTTAATCTACCGTTGATCTCTCAGTGGCCAGTTAGTGGTCATGTTCTAAAACTCAGCTTTCTTTGGCATGCTTTGTATTCATGCAATTCAACATTAGACAGAAGAAAAACATCCAGCACAACAACACTAAGTTATAAGCTGTGGTGGAAAGATTATTGAAAAAGCATACTTAAGTAAAAGTACCATTACTTGCCTAAAAATGTAGTGTGAGTAGAGTAAAAGTACCTGTTGTAAATATTACTCAAAGTGGGAGTAAAAAGTAGCCCTTTTAAAAATATTCATAGTGATAGTGAGTATTATGCTGTAAAAAGCTGATGCATTTACATGTAATTTGTAGATGTGTCTGTGTGTGTGTGTGTGTGTGTGTGTGTGTGTGTGTGTGCGTGTGTGTGCGTGTGTGTGTGTGTGTGTGTGTGTGTGTGTGTGTGTGTGTGTGTGTGTGTGTGTGTGTGTGTGTGTGTGGGTAAACGTAACATTATGCAGAGCATTTAGGTTGTGATGTCAGGTGACCAAAATTCAATGTCTAGCCAGAGTCTAAGGACATTATTTTGATGTCCAATAATGACATCAAATGACGTTGATATATGGTTGATGTCGAAAAGTGACCAAAATCCAATGTCGAGCCAACATTTTAAACCAACATCCTATTGACGCCAAATACTGACATTTATTCATCAGTTATGGCAACCAAAATTTAACGTCTGATAGATGTCATAGTGGTAATGTCGACACAACGTCAAGCTGTAACATCATTAGACGTTGATATTTGGTTGGTTTTAGGTTGGAAGTTGACATTGTCATCTGGCTGACGTTGAGTTCTGAAGTGAACCCAATTTTCATTTCCAAACAAAATGCAGCATTTCCACGACGTTAGGGTACAATTTCAATCTGACGGCATGTTGACGTCTTGTGTCTGCTGGGTGTTTAAGGTCATTTCGGTCATCATACAGTAAACATCCGTCATCTTCTCATTAGTGACATGCATCTAAACCAGGGGTGCCCATACTCGGTCCTGGAGGGCCGGTGTCCTGTAAAGTTAAGTTCTAATCCCAATTAGACGCACCTGGGCTAGCTGATCAATCTCATACTAGGCTTTCTAGAAACATCCGCGCAGGTGATTTGAGGCAAGTTGGAGCTAAAATCTACAGGACATCATCCCTCCAGGATTGTGTTTGGGCATCCCAGATCTAAACAGTCTCTGCGTCAATGCTTGTAAAGACTTTGAACATCTTCTTTGACACTTTTAATGCTTCCAAACAGTTTGCTGCAATGTAAAGTGCACATATCCTGAGGTAGTTCATTATGATGCAATTTTCCCTCTATGTGCGATTTGACTGTACAGGAATTACAGAACTGGTTTTTCTAATCCCAAAAGACAAGAAAAAATAAAGTAGTAACTGCAGGTTGAAGGAAAGTAGGAATAAAAGTACAGCATTAAAAATGTATTCAAGGAAAGTAAAAGTACACATTTTAAAAACTACTAAATTACAATTTCTGAGAAAAACTACTCAATTACAGTAATTTGAGTTTTTGTAATTAGTTACTTTACACCACTGGTTATAAGTCACATAGCAGAGCTGGTACAGATGTGTCCGTACCTGTACTATCACTCACTGAGAGATTTAAAGACTCAAAGCACACAACCGTTTCATATTACGACGAATAACATAGCGATGTAAGTGAAAATAAGCAAAACTGAACCATGCCATGTAAAGTTCTAAACATTGTTCAATATTGAGTGTCTGTCTGCAGCTAAAAGAAAGAAATGTGGCGTTCTATGGTTGCGCTTTTTGTGTGCCAGGCTGGAGAAGGCTGTTTGCCTTATATGAAACTGTAAACTATCATATATATATATATAAGGCCCTTTGCTTGAAGCCTGCTCGTGACACTTAAGCTAGCCCTTGACGGTCTATAAAGGACCAGCACAGGCTTGTTTGCAGGGTTTAGTTCCAGACCTACTTCAACATCTTCATTTCTTCACATTCCATCCTTACCTACAAACTGCAGTCAAACAAATAGGTTTGTGTTTGAATGTAGCACATATTATATTTCCAATTAGCCTGAATTGGCATTAATCAAGGGAGTTACATAATTCAATAATTTTCTTTTCGGCTTAGTCCCTTTATTGATCTAGGGGTCGCCACAGCGGAATGAACTGCCAACTTATCCAGCATATATTTTACGCAGCGGATACCCTTCCAGCTGCAACCCATCACTGGGAAACACCCATACACTTATTCATACACAAACACTATGGACAATTTTAGCTTGCCCAATATACCTGTACCGCATGTCTTTGGACATGTGGGGGAAACCAGAGCACCCGGAGGAAACCCACACAAACACGGGGAGAACATGCAAACTCCAAACAGAAATGCCAACTGACCCAGCCAAGGCTCAAACCAGCAACCTTCTTGCTGTGAGGCAACAGAACTACCTACTGTCCCACCACGTGACCCTAGAGTTACGTAATCAGATTACTTATTTCAGGTAACTAGTAACATAAAGCATTTTAATTTTTGAAAACAAATGTCAGTTACTATTTCACACAAAATAGGCAACTATCCAAACTTATTTACAAGCCAAACACTTGTTTAGTACAGATGTGTTGTGTACATTGTGGAGACATCATACTTATTGCAGTCCTATCTTGAATATAATCATACATTTATCCATTTATCTCATCTGCACAAAAAACAGATTCATTACCTCTTAAAATGAATGCTAAAACACTATCCTGAATAAGAAACTGTGAAATACTCACAATATTCACTGCAGAAGAGTGTTTCCTTTCATGCATTCTTTACTTCATGCAATCCAGAAATGCAGCCTGGCTTGAAAGGTTTAGCTGTACAGATGGGAATTTAGTTATGTTTGAAGTTTATAAATTTTACTTTTCACTTTTGTTGTAAAGGGGCTTACATTATATATATATATATATATATATATATATATATATATATATATATATATATATATATATATATATATATATATATATATATACAAGCAAACCCAACCCAAATGAAAAACGTATTGTACCGCATGTCTTTCCATAAAAGTAACATTTAGTAACTGTACAATAACAGTTTTATATTTGGGTAAACTATTTCTAACTAGCTTCCTCTTCTGGCAGTGGCACAATAAGCACAAAAGAAAAAAAATCTCATTGTTTATCCGCTGCCCTATAATCTTTCGTTTTTCACTAGAGGGAGCCATTTGCACACATTCCAAGCATCTTCATATAAAAGGAAATTTATCTGTACTTGAAAAACAAAAACTTTACATAAGAAGAAGCAGTGAATTAATGCAATAATCTATAATCTACTCCACCTGTTTAAATAATTTTACCAACCTGGCAAATATTTCAGTTTTCCAGCGGTTTTCCAGAAGCACAGATGGTGAAGCTGAACTTTAAGACTGAGTTCACCGTGAAGACCTGACCTGACTTTTGACCTTTTCGTATGGCTTTTTCTCTCTGAAACAACAACATATAACACTGAGCTTTTCCACTGCACAGAAAAAAACACCAGCAGTCTCCTGGTGTGTCTTATTGCGGCAATATATGTATCTTTTTATTTTTATTGTTTGAAATTTGTCTCATTTTAAAATGAGCAAAGCAAAGTTAACCAGTTTGGCATATTTGTTAAACAAGTTACATCATGGGGCAAACTGAGTTAAAAATTGTAGTCAGAATGAATTTTATGAATATTTTGTACATTCAAAAACTTACCAACTACATTACAAATTAAATAAACATTGTATTGTAATGTTATGTTGTAAATGTGCATTGACTTTTTTTTTTTCTGACAAAGACACTAGCCTGATATTTTGTGTTTATCTTTACCCCTTCATAATATATAATTGTAGTGCACATCATTCCAATATTATTATATATAAATCATGGATAAATGCAAATGGATAAATCTTGTGGTTTAAATGATAGTTCTAAAGTAGAAAGATTTTAGATGTCAATGAGTTATTAATATTTTGGAGCTGTACTTTGATCCTAAAATAGAGTCTTTTAATATGCCATTGAATGATTCTTGTTCTAAATATGCTTTTTTGTGAATAAATATGATTTTGTTTGTACAGAAATTATTAAACTAATCTCACAATGGCATTTTAGCGTGTCCTATTTTCTTGCTGTCTTAAAAACAATAATATCTGAATGTTCTTGTCATTATGTTTAGTATTTGTTGTGCTTCACTCTTTTCTGCTATGTTGCCCAGTGTATTCAATGCTCTTTTACTGTTTCTACTAACCATTGTTTGTTACAGTTGCCTGTGTTTTCAGTGTTATTTGTTTCTTGCTGAACATACAATGTAAAGTGTCCTTGAGCCCTCGAAAAGCTTATTATGAAAAAAGTCATTATTGTTTTGACTTGAAAAAATTCTGAAGGTGGTACAGGCAACTTTGTGTGCAGTGTTTTTGGGGAATGCTGCAGAGTGATGTTGTTTAGTTAGTTTTTTTTATTATTATTGAGAATGAGAAATAAAATTGTATGTGGATGGTTTTGCCCTGATTAGTTGCCTTATTTCTTACCTGGTTGTCCTTTGATGGCATTACAAAGTTGCCCAAAGTATCATTACATTCAGAGTGTCTTCTGTGAGATAAGTTCATTACATGTCTAATAATGTCTGGATTGTTTGTGTTATCTGGTTGTTTAAAACAGTGGCTCACTGTCTTTCAGACATCTTGATCACATCATTTTGACGACCTTACAGCAGTTACATCACACTGAGTAGAATGACAGTCTACAGTGTTATTTGCACTTAGATAGTTTATAGATGGGATGTGGGATGGGATTTGTTTACTTTTATAAAAGATGACACACTTTTAAACCAATATTTTTTTTTTTAACCAGCCCCTTACAAAAAGTTAATCATGGTTTTAAAACACTATATAATATCAACATGCAATTTTAGCAAGACCACAGTTGTGCAAATAGCTCAAACAATAGCAGATAACCATTCTACATTTTTATTATGTTAATTAGTAACAAAGTAAGTAGTAACTGTCAATAAATGCCCTGTTAACTGAAAATCTAAGAGATTACTGTTCATAATAAATCATCTAATTACAGTTGTTTATAATGTTATTGTCTTAATTAGGCAATAATAAAAATAATAATAAAGTATTTCCTTTTTTAAATAGTTCCCAAATGGTGTTTAACAGAGCAAGGAAATGTTCACAGCATGTCTGATACTTTTTCTTCTGGAGAAAGGCTTTTTTTATGTTGTCTAGAATTAACCTGATTAACCTAGTTAAGCCTTTAAATGTCACTTTAAGCTGTATAGAAGTGTCTTGAAAAACGTCTAGAAAAATATTATTTACTGTTATCATGGAAAAGATTAAACAAAGCAGCTATTGCTTATAGGGGCTAATGATATTGACCTGAAAATGTTTTTATTGTAGCTGAAGTAAAACAAAAATAATTTCTCCAGAAGATAAAATATTATAAGAAATGCTGTGGAAAAAAATCCTTGCTCTGTTAATCTTCATTTGGAAAATATGTTTTAAATAATTTGAAAAAATTACAGGAGTGCTAATAATTATGACTTCATGTGACTTAAATTATACTGTGTTTAACTAAATAAATTTACATTTAATAAAACAGTATTGAAATAATGCATGGCAATACATGACAATTATGATGTCATTGCTTTGAAACATTCAGACACAGAAATTTGAAAAAATATTTAAATAGGCCTAAAGTTTTAACAATATTACTTAGTAATCAAATTACTTATTTTGACATACCCTGCCCAACATTTATTAAACCCTGTTTATTTTCATAAGAGGTTCACAAATTGGTAGTGGTTTTGAAGCCCAGTGTCAATGTATAGATATTTAAATGTAGGCCTACAATAGTTTGTTATTTAGAGCTGCAAAGTGATCCAAACTTTCAATAGGCTATGTCATCAAATTATTACTAAATTGCTATTTTGCTAATTAATTGCAGCCTTCATGTATGTGTGGTCCATGTAGGTATTATTATATAAACTAAACTGAATTGCTGTGTCTTCTGTAAATCATAGTATAACAACGTTTTTTTTTTACGTTAGCTTACCACATGGGGGCATTGAACATCCAGTGAACCACTCCTCTCACACTGACACAAATGCATAAAATGTCTTGTTTAGCGTGTAGCTCATATCAAGCTCATTTTACAATCTGGAATATTTTAACTGTATTTTCTTGGGACAATCTTCTTCACTCCTCTCTGTCAAAAAGAGGACCGGCGCCCACAAGCAACAAAAGACTTTTTTTTCGTAGTAGTACCCAATGTTCCCTGCTCGCAGGAGTTGCGGAGGCGTGGCTTCACTGCTGTCCCTCCGTCCAATAATGTAGCCGCGTGTCCCGTCAATCACGCGGGAACAAACAGATCACGCTTTCCTCTGACCAATCACGTGCGCTGCCATCCTGCGACCAGACATATAAATCAGGCTGACAGCCCTAAGTGTTGGGCAGAGGATGAGAGAACATCAAACACATAATATCCATTAAACTAAGTGGACAATCCACTCCTATTTTATACATTTTATTTTCTGTTGGTGTCAAGGTACGTAATTTACCTTATATT